>NW_026936705.1:0-7416 GCF_032062105.1 Saccostrea cuccullata
GACAATATTATGAACTATTTCTCTCCAAGGAAGAAAGACAAGTAAGGTGTGAAAAGGAAAGTTGTTGTTTAATCCATCAATACTAGTATTTTAAAAATTCAAAGGTTCACTAAAAGTCAGTGTATAACAAACAATTTAATTGTCCATTGCAAGAATTACCTAGGTATCATTGTCACTTTCTTCAATATGTCGCATAAGCAATACATTGTTTGTTTGTTTTTTGTTTGTTTTTTGTTTGTTTGGTTTTTTTTTTACAAAAAACAAGTATGCGAATTTCTATCAATATGTCTGTAAGCATCTGTATTTTAATTTTTATTTCTTCTCAAAGGCTCAAAATGATAATTAACAAATTGGACAAATTCAAATTTAGAAAGTATTTTTACAACTTATACCTTGCATAGGAATTTAGCAAACTTTCAAAAATAATCATTCATTAGATATAATTTTCAATTTGTGCTTATCGTCAAGATTTTTCATGCCTCTTTTTTCTGTGCATATTTTATATCGGCTGATTTTTAGAAAAGGATCGAATGCAATTTTTTCTCCATTTTTTAAAAATTAATTTTAGTATTTTCAGGCTCCCATTATTTTTTTTTAAATAAAAATGTGATCGTTTAAAATCGTTTGTAATAATTAGACTCAGTACAGATTTTATCCCTGGAAACAAAGCTTTTATCATCTTTTAAATAATTTCAATTGAGAAAAAAAGGAGAAGAAAACAAACGTTTCATTATGGAAGTAATCCATAACTGTACAACTTACAGATGTATTCAGTATTTTTATATAAAGGCTTTCTTCGTGTACTAGTATTACTTAAGTTGATTAAAGGGATGCCTTAATATTTTGGAAAATGAAACTCGATCGAGAGATTCTCCGATGTTTTGCAGTCGCTAATAACCTTCAACCCCTTTAGCCAGTAATTAACCCGTCCTCCCTGTGCCCAGTAGCATAATTCGGTCAAATATTTATTGTTCATGAGGGGGGCCTTATAATTAATCACAGGCACCTGAATTTTTTTCAGTAAGTCTCTAGATTAGCCAAATATCGAAACATTCTACCCCCTCTATATATAAATACACAAGATGTCCAACGCCATTTTGACCCCCTGTTCGATTCAGGCTTCAATTTAACACATAAATCGGATATGCCTACTGGTTTTCGTGTAGCATTGGGTTCAAATATGATATTTCTCGCTATACATTTCTTTCTAAAGTTTAAATCTAACGCGTTGATAATGTTATCAGCTAAACTTCATGCTGACTTCGAATTTCGTCACAGGGCCCGATCGCCATCAGCTGATGTCACGGAAATTTAATCTCGACACCAAATGCTCCTATACATAATCTTTTTTTAATACAACAATTATAAATTTATTTCATTGACAAACAAAATCAGAAAAAAAATTAAAAAACCGAAATATTATGTTGTTTTGATAGTCTTGATTTTATTTAACATATGTTATATATGTGTTAGAAACAAATCATAGGTACTAGGTAGAGGCTTTGTTGAAGTTTCTGTTGTCGATAGGTAGCGCCTTCTGGAAGTTTCCGGTGTCGATAAAAATCGGACACATGCCATAAAGCGGTTAGCGAAGCTAACCGCTTAAAAGTACCAGGAAATTTAGTGCTTGAGAAAAAGCATTCGTTTACTTGAATTTTGAAAAATTTGAAGTCAATTTTATATGCAATTCAATCACAGATCTATTATAAATATCATTGTTCTACAATTTCTATCCTCTACTTTCACAATTCAAAAAACTGACATTTAAACATATATTGTATATATGCAATGTATGCGTCTGTTTTTTTCATAGTTTTGCAAATCATGGAGCATTTGAGCTATACATGTTTTGAGTAATATTGAATACAATCATGTGCATTGATTGGTCTCAAAACGATAGACACTGAGGTTCCATGCGCATAGTAGTTATGCCTTTGTTGACCAATTCAAATTTTAATTGCATAAAGAAGTTGTAATTTAACCTAAACCACGTGTCTGTGATAAAGTATATATGTAAACATATCAAGTAAACCAGTATGTTTTGTTTTGTTTGTTGTTTTACGGCACTCTCAGAATTTTTCACTCATATAGACACTCCACCACTTGCCACTGGAGAGCTGCAAATTTTGACCTATATGCTCGGTCCATAGCAAAGAGGGATCTTTTTTGTCCCATCACCTGATGCGACATGGGACCTCAGTTTATAGGTCTCATCCGAAGGACTGGTCGCCACGTCCCACAGTGGGATTTGAACCCGAGACGTAAAGATCAACTCCTTACTTCGCAACTCTAGAGCAGACACCCTTACCACTACCCCTCGCGGGCGACTAGCATGTTTTGTCAAGCATATTTCATCGGATTGGGCATTTGATCTCTGCAAGTAAGCGACTATATATGTGCAAAATAATAACAAAAGTCATACGGTATAGATAGATTCATCGGACATGCATATTCCTTTATTGCATGCACTACCTATTCTAATCCTTAGACTTCTTAATTAAGAACATGCGGTCACAACCAAGTCAAAGTTTGCTACCATAGGGTCTAAAAATACCCAGATAATGCAATTTTTTTTTCAAAATTATTTATAACACGAATTCAGAAGGCGTCTTTTTCTCTATAAATCTTGTTTTAAAATAATTAAAATTTTTGTAAATTTATCATAACTTAGAAAAAGGGGCCCCAGACCCAGTTATGGCATTTCATCTTTAAATACAATTCTGGTGGCCTTAAAATAAATAAAAGCATATTATTTGCACAGGTGACGTACATGTATTTATGTCATGGAGATAATAAATCAATTTTAATTTTTAAAAGAAACAAGAGGCCCATGGGCCACGTCGCTCACCTGAGAAGCTTAGACCATTCTGTTCTTTACCAGATTTCTCCCTTGTAATACATAATGCATCCCCACCCTACCCCACTGATCATAATTTAGACATTTGAAATCTACACTACCCCAGGATTCTTCCATGTGCACATAAGTTTCAGCTTTTCTGGCCCAGTGGTTCTTGGGAAGAAGATTTTCAAAGATTTTTCCTATATATTTCTATGTAAAAATTTGATTCCCCATTGTGGCCCCACCCTTCCCCCTGGGGGTCTATGATTTGAACAATTTAGAATCTACACTACTCCAAAATGCTTCCAGACAGGTTTCAGCTTTTCTGGCCATGTGGTTCTTGAGAAGATTTTCAAAGATTTTTTATATATTTCTATGTTAAACTTTATTTCCCCATTGTGGCCCCGCCCTTCCCCGGGGTCATGATTTGAACAATTTAGAATCTACACTATACCAGGATGCTTCCACATAAGTTTCAGCTTTTCTGGCCCAGTGGTTCCTTGAGAAGAAGATTTTCAAAGATTTTTCCTATATGTTTCTCTGTAAAACTTTGATTCCCCATTGTGGCCCCGCCCAATCTTGGGGGGTCATGATTTGAACAATTTAGAATCTTGACTACCCCAGGATGCTTCCACATAAGTTTCAGCTTTTCTGATCCAGTGGTTTCTGAGAAGAAGATTTTCAAAGATTTTTCCTATATGTTTCTCTGTAAAACTTTGATTCCCCAATGTGGCCCCGCCCTTTCCCCGGGGGTCATGATTTGAACAATTTAGAATCTACACTATACCAGTGTGTTTCCATATAAGTTTCAGCTTTTCTGGTCCAGTGGTTCTTGAGAAGAAGATTTTCAAAGATTTTTTCTATATATTTCTCTGTAAAACTTAGATTCCCCATAGTGCCCCGCCCTTCCCCCGGGGGTCATGATTTGAATAATTTAGAATCTACACTACCCCAGGATGCTTCCACATAAGTTTCAGCTTTTCTGGCCCAGTTGTTCTTGAGAAGAAGATTTTTTAATGACCCCACCCTATTTTTGTCTTTTCTTGATTATCTCCCCTTGTGAGGGGACTTGGTCCTTTATTTTAAGAATTTAAATTCTCCTTCACCCAAGGATGCTTTGTATCATGTTTGGTCAAAATTGGCCCAGTGGTTCTTGAGAAGAAGTCAAAAATGTGAAAAGTTTACGGACGGACAGGCGGACGGACGAACGGACAAAATGTGATCAGAAAAGCTCACTTGAGCCTTCGGCTCAGGTAAGCTAAAAAACAAGGCGTGTTTGTAACATGAAAGCCTAAGCACTAACCATTCAAAATTTTTTGTTCTGCAAATCAATATTGTTGGTATCTAAAGGAAGCCCTTATCACAAAAACTTACTGTTCATAGGTTATGACTAAGGTGAAAGATTTTTTTTTTCAAAGTAGGTCAAAATCAAAGTTCAAGATTATAAATATTTATATATTTATATCCATGAAAGGTCTTGTCATAATGAATAAACTTGTGATGTATGAAAACCCTAGCACCAATCGTTCAAAACTTATTGGCAAGGTTAATGTTGGGTAAATTCTAGCAAAAGTGGGTCAAACTCCAAGGTTAAAAGGTCGAATATGCTGGCACCCAAAGAAAGGCTTCGTCACAATAATTGCACAAGTAAAATATTAAAGCCATAGCTTCAACCAGTCAAAATGTTATTAGCAGTGTTAATGTTTTTGCGGACAGACAGACGGACGGACATTGCAAAAAACTATATAATCCAGACTTTTCGATTTCGAGAGAATAAAATGTTGGAAAACTAGTGGACACTAATTGTGTTCTTCTTCTAGTTGATCATATTCCCACCAAGCAGGATTTAAAGCATTGGCAAAGAATAATTTTTAGATTTTTAAAAAATAGGTCAATCTCCAAGAAAGGGTAAAATGGTCAAAACTGTTGGTCAAAGAAAGGTCTTATCACAAGGAATACACATGTGAAATATGAAAGCCATAGTTTTAATTGTTCAAAAAGTTAAAACAAAGATTAACCACAGGCGCCTGAAGTTTAGAACGATTACCCCTTTTTTTAATTAAAAAAATTGTAGATCGTAAAATGTCTCAAAAATATATATATAAAAAAAAGATTGCACGGTTTTTCACGTTTTATAGAATGGCCCTATACGGTATAATAATAGAACCATTCTCTAAACGTAACAAAACGTACAATCTGCTTGCATACATGTAGAAGGACATATAGATAGCTCAAAATTATCAAATATATTCATACTCAAAGAAAGGTATTGCCACAAGGAATAGACATGTGAAATATTACAGTCATGTCTTCAAGCAATGAAAAGCAATGGGCAAGATTAAGGAAGCTCTAAACACTGACAAAAAATGTATCATATAAAGATGTGCATATTGAGACTTTTTCATCCATTTAGAACATAGGGTGTGCTTTATTTCCGCAGGAATAATGTCCAAAGACAATGGACTATTTGTGAGCAAAAGTCACTGTTGTTAACATACCTTCAGAAAATTTATAAAATTAGTTGATTAAATTTCTTATTCTTAGTCTTATATAATGCTAAAAATATTTTAATCTGTTACAAATCATGTAATTAACTGTAAATAACGTTTTTTATAATCATACATCTAAGGGCAGATCACTCTAACTGCATAAAACTACCCTTTAAGTAGAGCTCTTTAGTGTGCAGTGTTTAGAGCTTCCTTAAGGTTTTTGTAGACAAAAAGATAGAAACAGGGCAAAATCTATAATTATACCCCCACCCCATCCCCGATCTATCATTACGGGGGCATAAAAATCATTCTTCATAATACAAAAATACATGTATGTGTGTATGGCGATATTTGTACATGTATCATAAACAAAGGAACACAGAAAATATACAAAAATTTTAATAAAACGATACTCAGCATGCATTAGAAATAGGTAGATATCACTAAATAGTACAAACAAGGCAGCTGGTCAGGTAACAATAAGAGAATTATCAACCTTGCTGTGCTCTAAAAATCGATAATGGGGATCTTTTTTCGTTGAAAACAAGGCGTTTTGAAGATTTCTCTTAAAAAGAAGGTATTTTGAAGAAAAACTTTTTTGTTGTTCATGACGACCTTCAGACAAGCTGGTAATCCGTGTCAAGGCCTTTAAATGCAACCTGTTCAAAATTTGATCTTTATCTGCTCCAGTTTTTTTCTCTTTCTTTAATTGTTGTTAGTGATTAATGCAGGGGAGGGGGACTAATCTAAATTAGATGAGTGTTAAGTATACACCTGAATTCAAAACCCTTCAAAGACTAACTTATCATGTACACACAATCCTAACTACAGCATGCAGGGTGTCATTTATCGGTTTGACTAAGACATGCATATCTTTTATATCAATCGATTACACATAAATGAATTTCACAATCTTGAAAGCTTTGAGATCTTTCAAAAAATGACAGTGTATGTAATTACAACTTTCTTTGGGCATTCAAAAACATCAATTATAGATACTTTTTTCTATATACTACACATTCGACCTTCCGTAAATGACTTTAGCCTGACTGGCAAAAGGCAAAATAAGTGCCTTTACTTTAATGTTTCTTTAAAATGGGGCAAACAAGTCCACATGTGAATAAAAGGATTATGCTACAATTAAAATAACAGATTCGGTAAAGTACAGCATACGCAAAAAAGATTTCGTGCATGCGTAGAATGGCATTGTGTCAATTCATTCAGTACGAAGAAGATGGGAAAATCTACCTACCTACTATCTTTAAAATGCAAGTTGTACTTCAATCTCATTTATAAACTTTTATAACAATTATGCAGTCCTTTGTAAAAAAAAAATTAAATTGCTGGTTGTATTATACATCTAGACTACATGGCACAAGCAGGGCGGTTTTATTTTGAAAATAATACTACATGCAATTGCTCCACCAGTTCATTGTTATAATTCAGTAATTTGTGATCAGCGGTTACTGTGTAGCGCGGGTTATTATGGCTGGTAAGAATTATTGCATGTCGTCTGTAATGGCTTCAAATGGCTGTTTGTCAGTCCCTCCTCTTCTAGACACTGCCTTCTGTAAAATAAGAACAAACACATCAAGAACGTGTCAATGTTACATGTGACCACGTGATTTTTTAAAAATATGTTATTGTGGTCTCTAAAAAATATAGGAAGAATATAACCATGATTGTGATACACCTTTTTTAGCAAAAGGAACAGTTGTATGGCTTTAAAAACCATTGCCTTCCATGTTTAAAATAAATTTTAAGTAAAGGTTACATGCCGAAAACTGTCCATTCTGTGAGAAGAAAGAACTATTGGAGGGCCGTTAGGCCCGACAATAGTTCTTTTTTCTCACAGAATGGACAGTTTGAGGCTTGTAACCTACTTAAAACATTTCATTCCATTGTGTTCAGAATGGACTCTCTTAGAAAAGTTTCTCTCTTGCAACGTCAATGAAGTAAACATCCTTTGTATTAAATTTGGCATTGTCTTCTTAGTAGACTGTCTCAGGTAAATTTGTTGATTTAAATACTGTGAATAGGATTCACTTCAATTGTTAACTTAGTGGACAGTTACAGATGAGTTCCTTG
>NW_026936706.1:0-73081 GCF_032062105.1 Saccostrea cuccullata
GCATTACTTTTATCAAGCATATCAACCTTTAACAAGATGTGTTTGTGAAACACTATGCGCCCGGCGTCAACAAAGTTCGAAAAAAGCTATTTTTAGTATATAGGTCACAGTCAAGGTCACAAGGTCATTGACCTTGGTGTTGTTTGTAAGAACTTAATTAGTGGGGTACGCATACTAAATATGAAGTCCCTATCTCCTATGGTTCAAAAGTTATGTCAAAAAGTGGAAAAAGCTATTTTTAGCATATAGGTCACAGTCAAGGTCACATTGTCATTGACCTTGGTGTTGTTTGAAAGAACTTTATTAGTGGAGTATGCATACTAAATATGAAGTCCTTATCTCTTATGGTTCAAAAGTTATGACAAACAGTTGAAAAAGCTATTTTTAGCATATAGGTCACAGTCAAAGACACAAGGTCATTGACCTTGATGTCATTTGAAAGAACTTTATTAGAGGAGTATGCATACCAAATATGAAGTCTCTATCTCTTATGGTTCAAAAGTTTTGGCAAAGGTTAAAGTTGACAACAGACAGACAGACAAACAGATAAACAGACAAACAGACAGGACAAAAACAATATACGCCCCGGATCTATCGATCCGGGCGCATAAAAAGTGACCAGGGATTAAAATGTAATTTATACAGAATTTTTAAAATAATTTCACAAGATTCTAAATATTTTTCCCAAGACGTTTTAATATGTTGCACCAAAAATTGTCTTACCCTATCGTATATTTTCATGCTCACAGAATAACCATAAAAATTTAATTTAAGCAATCAACATATTCTCTAAAGAAATTTAAAGCAATATGAGCTGCATGTTTGACATCGGAAAAAAATGTTGCAAATTTTTTATTAACTATGTCAATGCAAGAAAAATAGAATATTTATAAATTTCTGTTGTTCATATTTGCTATGAAAGAACTTTTTATACGCTTTGATTGAAGCAAAATTGAATTATTGTCGTCCTGTACAATAGTGATTTCTCATATAATACTGTATATTCGGTTGTACAGAAATATTTCTTCTGAAACTTTTTAAAACTTTATTTTGGTTTTATTGATCATAAGGGTTTTAATTACATACAGATTAATCATAATAACACATTTTACCAAAAAAATCAAATTCTCAAAAATGCAGCTCATATTGCTTTAATTTATAAACAAGAGATGTTTGTAAAACACTTATGACCCCTCCCCAATTGGAATTTTTCCAAGTCCAAAAGGGCACAACTCTGTCAAAAATGGTGCAATTTGTACCCAAAACAGAATTTGACTAAGTCAATTGATAAATTTCAATTCAGTATGTGCAATGGTTGCAAATGAGTGGAAACTACAAATAACTGGAGTTTTTCTAAGTCCAAGGAGCCCCGTGGGGATCCGGGTTAGAATAGGTCCTCAATACCCCCTTGCTTGTCGGTAAAGGCGACTAAATGGGGCGGTCCTTTGGATGAGACAGTATGAACCGAGGCCCCGTGTCACGATAAAGATCCCTCCCTGCTCAAAGGCGGTAAGAGCTGAGCAAAGGCCTAAATTTGCAGCCCTTCACCGGCAATGGTGACGTCTCCATATCAGTGAAATATTCTTGCCAATGAGAGGGACGTTAAACAGTATACAATCAATCAATCTAAATCCGAGGGGCATAACTCTGTAAAAAATGGCGCGCTCGTACCCAAAACAGAACTTGACCTAGATATTAATGTGATATATTTGTATACCAAATTTCATTTTAGTATGTACAAGGGTTGCAAAGAAAATGAACGGAAACTGCAAACAATTGAAATTTTCCTAAGTTTAAGGGGCATAACTGTCAAAAATGGTGCAAACAGTTCAAGGGGCATAACTCTGTCAAAAATGGTGCAATCATGCCCAAAACAGAACTTGACCTAGATATGCATGTTATATTTTTGTATACCAAATTTCATTTAAGTACCTGCAACGGTTGCAAAGAAAAGGAACGGAAAGTGCAAATAATTAAAATTTTCCTAAAGTTCAAGGGGCATAACTCTGTCAAAAATGGTGCAATCACGCCCAAAACTAAACTTAACCTAGATATGCATGTGATATATTTGTATACCAAATTTCATTTAAGTACGTGCAACAGTTGCCAAGAAATTGAACGGTAACTAAGTGGACCAACAGACAGACAGCAGCAACACAATATGCCCTCCCTTCTTCTTCGAGAAAAATCAAGGAAGACTCATTTTGTATAGAAGAAACATCATTGAATTAGATTACACAAAAAAAATTGAATTAAAATTAGATGCACTAATGTAGAAAAAATATTTTCAAAATCATTGGTATCAAAGTTCCTTTTTGGAGTTATCTTTCCTGTTGCCCAGGACTCAAAAACTTTGGCAAGTCTCTGCAATAGTTGCTCATGATTGGCTACTGAACTAGACAAAAATACATGTAAAAGAGGAAAACAAGAAACGCACACTATTTTATAAATATTTATAAACACAATGAGATAATGTATTATTGAAAAGCACAAATTAGAGTGCAAAAATATCAACTTTCAACACAGAATCTGTTGACAATCATATGACAGTGGGTTGATTAGCCTGAAAGTATAAATAGCTTAAAAATTCTTGTCATACCGGCACTCGGTGTTTACAAATTATTATGTAATATAAACCCAGTTGTTTGTCTGTCTTTTATAGAAACCAGAAGTCTCTGTCATGACTGTAGCTCTACTGGTTTGTACTTACACATGTGTAATAAAGAAAGAGAAAACTAGCAGTTGGGACATAAAACTTTACAAAAGCAATAAATAGAATAATGACAAAAACCAATACACAGAATTATGTATCTTAGTGTAGTCTACTTGTGTGCAAAGTTATATTGAAATCAGACGAAAACTGTAGGAGGAGTAGCATTTTGAAAAAATTGTTTACAGACGGACAGACAGACAGACGGACGACGGACGCATTACTATCGCATAAGCTCTTCTGGTCTCTGACAAGTAGAGCTAAAAAAGGACATCTTTTATTATCCGTCACTCTGTGACCATGCCATGTGTTCACTGTTACGAGTGTCCTACATACTTTCTCTGTCTAAGACTCTCTTACAAACCGTTTCCAGTAATGTAATATGCAATATCTAACTGGTATTAATACCAGTGACGTACAATTGACTTCAATTGTTCTAAATCAAACTTCGCATGTTTTTTACAAGCATCAAAATATTTAGTACCATAAATAGCAAACTAAAAAAACATATTTTTTAAAATTACATATTAATTCCATTTTAAAAGTGACATTATTCCTGGGCCACATCGTCAATAGCCCTTTGGTGATCTTGACTTCACTTATCACCCGAGGGCAAACTAGCTGAAATATCGCTGTAAAGTATGCTAATTTATTGTTTACCAGGTCTGGTACAATCACTAGATTTAGCTACGTAGCTTGATTTACCTACATAGCTTTATTTACCTACCTGAGGTAGCTTTATTTAGCTACCAAATTGATCTATTTCTATTAAAAAGCATTTTTCTCAGGGTGTGCAGACAATATCATTTTGATGCAGTGATCATTTTCAACTTTGAACTCATCTGAAAACAACTCATGAAAAAATCCCTCTTGAAAAAATATCTTTTTCTGCACAATTGCAATCAAAGTTCTGAAAGTTTTGGGGCTATGTATAACAGTTAGAACAGTTACTCCTTGAATGAAATGACAAAGAAGTCCAGTTCCGGTTAACACAATAATAGGTCGGTAATTATTTAGCACAATGTGAAGTAATCATACTCAGTCATGCCTCACCGCACCTCACCGTATGGTCAGATAACCAAACAATGGAATTACATGTTTTGCTCTAAATTGTCCAAACGCAGCAATGTATAAACTATCTCTGCTTTGAATTGTTTTTTAAAAGCCTCTCAATTAAAAATATCAATAATCATTTAATTGCGACTTTTTGTCTCTTTTTAATAAAATAAATAGAAAACTTTTGAAAACTTACCTTGAAATAGCTAAATAAAGCTACCCGAGGTAGGTAAATAAAGCTACGTAGGTAATTCTACCTAAGTAGCTAAATCTAGTGATTGTACTGGACCTGTTTACAGTTAACCAATCAGAAAGTTGGAACTCTTCAATTTTATTTTTCAAAAAAATGTTTATTACTTAAGTTTGCTATTTATGGTATTAAATATTTTGATGTTTGTTGTTGATTTGACTCTTGATTATAAAAATACATAAAACAACAATTAACAACATGTATATATATCTATTGTCTTTTTATTCTACTGGTATCTTTTATTTATATTACATTTTGCTATACTTTATTTTTGCAAAAAGCCAGGGGCCTGTAGTGATATTCTTTTCTACGATCAACAATCACATGCATATATGTATGATATATGTAGGTTTCTTTCTGCAAAATTTTATAAACAAGTTGTACTGCTAGCCTACTTTTACTAATAGTTATAATGTTATCCGTGTCCTTTATCAACATGTTCTGAAACGACTGGTGGAACTAGATACAGGATTTGCACTTATTTATGTTTTGTAATGTTGTACACAAACTACAAAGTTTCTTCTACAAGTATATTAAATAAATAGATAATATTTTTTATCATCCTTTAACACTAGTAAAACGTAGCAGTAACCTGTTCTTTCCGAGCGACATGATAAACTGCGCAGTATAATCGCTGCGCCGAAACACTCTGCAATAATCATAAATGCTGTACGAATAAATATATTCAAGGTTATAATTATTCAGATAAATTCTACACTTTTCAAACCTTATATAATGACACCAACAATAAGCAAATATCAATATTTTTGTCTCAGATCAGCAACTTTCTTCCACTGTCTTCACAACTTTACATCAAAAATGGCTGACGCCTCGTGATCAGATATTGGTACACCGCGCCCGATCGAAAAAAAAAAAACGCATTTAATAATGCAGAATCACTCACTACCTGAGGATGCTTCCATATAATCTATAACCAATAATTGCTTTGTTATTCTTGAGAAGAAGATTTTTTAAAAGATTTTCCCTATATACTCCTATGTAAAATTTTGATCAGCCATTGTGGCCCCACCCTACCCCCGGGGGTCATGATTTGAACAAACTTGAATTAACATTACCTGAGGATGCTTCCACACGAGTTTCATCTTTCTTGGCCCAGTGGTTCTTGAGAAGAAGATTTTTTAAAATGCCATTAATTTTTCTCTAATTCATAATTATCTCCCCTAGGAAAAGAGCGTGGCCCTTCATTTGAACAAACTTGAATCCCCTTCACCCAAGTATACTTTGTGCAATTTTTGGTTTAAATTGGCCCTGTGTTTCTTGAGAAGAAGATGAAAATGTGAAAATTTAACGACAACAACGACGACAGACAACGGACAAATTTTGATCAGAAAAGCTCACTTGAGCCTTCGGCTCAGGTGAGCTAAAAATGAAGATATACTTATCGTCAATGCTTTTCGCTTTGGTGCTACGTGTATGAGTATGATTCTCTTTTGTATTTGATAAAAGTATAACTATTTGTGCTTTGTTTTTGTTTAAAATCTGCATATGTATAATATGAAATATTAATGTAATGAAAATAATAGTTTCATATATTTTATCAATTTTTGTCAGTAATTATCAATGTTGTCCATGACCTATACAGAAAACCCTCGTATATGGCAGTCATATTAATTCGTGTACTCGATAATTCTTAATTTAAAACAAAATTGAGAATTTGATCACACCTTTCATGTGTTCAATTCTGATCCAGTTTACCTTTTATTGTTTGACTGATCGTCAGTTGAAATACACATCTGTCTACTTTATGTGCATAAATAATGTTTACAATTACGATTCATAGACCTACGTTTTAAAATCTGTTTACAAATTTACAAAAATTGTATTTTTTTTAAGGTTTCTTATCTACATCTTTTTCAATAACAATCGCTTTGAAAATAAAATAAACATAAGAAAAGCAAACATTTCCCCGTTAATGATGAATAAGCATAGCCTTTATTGTGATGACAAACACGGTACATTTTTAAAGCCTTTTAATTTTTTAAACCGTTTTATTACAGCACGCAAATATGCAAAGAAGAAAAAATATACCAATAATTACAATCTATGGTTTCCATTTAGCAAGATTTGTCTTTTGAATACTGTTAAAATTTTTTCAGAAAGTTTACGCATTACACAATGTATAAAGATGATTCAAATATGAAATATTAATTTGAAATAAAATATTTCCTCATGTGAGTTATTGTGAACGAATACTTATGCATAAAAAGTATTCAGAAATATTTTGATTTAATCATTGAATAAAAGCATGTTACTGTCACAGTGTAAGATATTATTAACAGTTAAGCAAAACGCTTGTTTTTTTTATCTTCCCTGCAGGAAGAAAGTTGTAAAATAAGACTTCTTAGATTCGCTCTGTATACGTATAATCTGCGCAAGAGTATACGGCACGGATCCATATGAGTCTTATTTTAAGAACATTAATTCGGAATAATTATTTTTATTAATTCTATAATAACATGGAATTACAGCGAGATGTTGGATAAAAATGTTATTATTTATTCAAAGCTTATATTTAACATATTTTATAAATATGTTTAAAAAAAGCATTCACAATTTATAAAAAATAAAATAACATTTTTTGAAACATAATTATTATGAAGTGTTAAATGTAGATGCCATGCTTCATATAATCTCATATTTAAAAATTTATAATGGTACTAGCTATTGGCACAACTCTTTGGAGTAAATCAATTTATAATGCATGCGTTTCATTTATTAAGTATAATTATTATATATATAATATTTCCTAACAATGCATACAGCTGTGTGTATATTGCAAAAAATCGCATGGATTAGAAGTTAAAGACACCTTTATATTTTGAACTTAAAAACTAAAGTGCTCAATACTCGTTACCCGTTGTTTCAACGTTAAATTTTCCTAACTTTCCTAAAGTGGAAAATATGTTGCATCTTCCACGTTGTTTCAACGTTGAAATCAAGAGACATTCAACTTTGCATTTTTAAACCTTTTTTTAAATTCTACAATATCAGAAAATACTCAACGTTGAAAGCATCTTGAATCTTCAACGTTGTTTCAACGTTGAAAGTCGACGAGCATTCAACATTGAAAATATGTTGCAGCTTCAACGTTGTTTCTACGTTGAAATATCGACGAACATTCAACATTGAGAATATGTTGCAGCTTCAACGTTGTTTCAACTTTGAAATATCAGCAAACATTCAACGTTGAAAATATGTTGCAGCCTCAACGTTGTTTCAACGTTGAAATATCGACGAACATTCAACGTTGAAAATATGTTGCAACTTCAACGTTGTTTCAACGTTGAAAAAAGGTTGAGGATTCAACGTTGAAAACTCAACGTTGAAACAACGTTGAAATATAGTTGATCAACGTTGCAACGTATATTCCACCTCCTTTCAACGTTGAAACAACGTTGCGTGCCTGCTGGGAAAAAAGATGGAATTCAGCAACTAAATTACAAATGATGGTGAAACTTGCCCTAATGTATATAACATTAAGTAAACAATTCTGAAAGATAACAGGGCATACAAATTGTGAATCCTTTGAAACTAACCTTGATACATTTATATAATTGAGAGGCCAAGGAATGAACCAGCTGAAAATCAAGGGAATCTATACAATTAGATGGAAACAGGCTGACAACTTCTATGCCTACTAAGATTTAAACTGAAAAATATGAACAAAGGTAAACCAGAATGCAAAATCTGAATGCATTGCAAATACATAAAACTTTTTGGACATAGACACTCAATTCTGACCCAATTTAGAAATATACAGTGTAACCTTCCCACATTATTTGACAGACTACACCTCAAATAATACAACACTCCTGCTGTAAACCAGGCTAGCTTAGTGGAATCAGCTGGCATTTCTTTAAACACAAATTATGTAACCAACAGGCATACATTAATGTGTATGTGATCAATGAAGTGATGTAATTTTTGTTAATTATATATGATATATGCTATGCAATTATCCATATCAAAGACATTAAAAACCGCCCAGGAAAAAACCATAGACGAGTAACTATGGAAAACCTGTGTCCGTCGCTATATAGATAATGTCTCAAGGGAGAATGCCTGACGTGCATTTATTGCAGTGCTTGGTATGAATAACACATAGATGTGCATGTACAATAAAACAAAACCATAAATTACAATATTGTTGTTTATATTAAATATGTAAACATATTCATTCAAATATAGATATAAACAAAACACAAGCGTGTTCTGCGGAGCACTGGCTTAGAATGCTCCAACACCTCACAATATAAAAAAAAATTACTGATTTATGCAAAAGCACACAATAAGGTATAGTCATTTGTGACATATATTACAAAAACCAGATTATAATACTCGGTATTTTATGTATCAGATAGTGAGTGCATTGATAATCACATGAAGTCAGGCTTGATACCATTGTAAATTTCAGGTTTGGCAATTTATATACAAGTTTAATAGAAGAAAATAGATTACAACTCAGTGCTAAAGAAAAAATATCCATGTACCTTTAACTGCTTTCAAAACTTTAATTTCCTTTTTTTAATTTTATTTTACTGGAAAATGTTATTAAACAAAATCATCAAAACTTTTTATAGCACAAGAATAAGTAGCATTTTATGTGGATTTAATCTTAACACGCTTTATGTTAAAACTTTACTGGCAGACCAAGGCAACATAGCAGCTCTGTTTGTTTCCAAAATACATAACAGAAATTAAGACATGTTAAGTGTAAAAATCTTGTCATTTATTTAAATGACGAAAAATGAAATCCATTTATAAAAACAATTACCAAAGAATTTGGCTGGGAGACATAACAGAATCATGGAAAGCTTGACCAGAAATGCAATTCAATAAATGATTACAAAACAGTGGTCTCCCAGCCACAATATTGTTACAACATACATATGTGATAATGCGGTAAAATACAACATCAAACTTTATTGGAAACAAAAGTGGTGCATAAAAAGCGCCTCAGGACACACAAAGAAAAATTATGTGGTTAATTAAACAAATGTGGTGGAAGGAGTGGAGGTGGTGGTTGCTTTTTTGTTCACAAAAATTACGCGGCAGCACTCCGTGTAAACAAGAAGTATATAAATAGGAAGCCTTGTGCGGCAATCTGATTGGCTGAAAACAGCTAAGGCCTTGACAAAATTTATGGACGCGGTAAAACTGGGTCACAGGAAGAACCGGGTTTACAAATTAAAGGTTTTGTAAAATTACTGGAAAATGTTATTAAACAAAATCATCAAAACTTTTTATAGCACAAGAATAAGTAGCATTTTATGTGGATTAAATCTTAACACGCTTTAAGAACATTTCGTTTTGTCCCAAGATTTGCATCGAAAATATGGGGATAAAACAAGGAAAGGATGTAAAAATAGTTTACCATTCATTTTGTAAGAGAGGTTAAGGTCAGACATTACCATTTCAACTGGTTTAGCAATAAGTATTTGTAGAAGCAGCCACACAATTGTATATCAGAGAAAATATGAAGTATAAATCCAAAACAAAATACATGTACCAGATTTCTGTGAATCTGTAATCATCGCATATTTTCACAGTGGTTAAATACGAAATTTAACATTATAAAATATAAAAGAGGCTAACAACTTTAATTAACAAAAGTGTAATATGATTTTACTTGTTTGTTGGTAGAATAGCATATCAGTGCGTTAAAGAACCGTGAACAGATGAACCATTGGATCAGAAGATGAACTGAGAAAGCGACAGTTGATGAGAAATTTTTAATGATTGAAAAGCTGGAAGTTCATTCAGGGAATATCAGTTCGACTTAAATCTGTACCACCTTGACATATCCAGATGTAGCCATCGCAACCAGTGACACCCAAGTGCTACCCTTCCATTCATGGTAGTAAATAACGGAAATTGCAATTGCAACGACCTTGTTTTTGCAATTCGGAAGTGTTCAAATTTCAGTAACGGGGCGTCTAGATATATCGTAGCTTAAAGATTTAACTCCATGCCTTGACTAGCTGTGAATATTCAACTATACAAACTCCGTCACAAGTTAGTGCTGAGATGGGAAATTAGATGAAGAATAAATGCCTGGAACAAATTTAATTTACACATGTTGTGCCAGAAAATATGGAAAAATGGGATGTCCACAAAATATTTTATGAATCAACAGAACTTATTGTCTGTAAATATACATATTCAATTAAAACAAAGCAAAGGCAAATGCAAAAATCTGCAACCAAGCGCAATAAGCATAACCTGTGACAAACTACACATTAGAATTGATATTGCAGATCTGAATATCAAATTAATTAGTTTAAGTTTTAACAAAGTAGAAAATAGATGTCTGAATACGATGGAGAAATATTTTATTGTTCATTTTGTTAAGGTAGATACATGTACCACCAGGTAAGAAAAGTGATAAGTCACTTTTTGATATTTCATGATATCTGATATAATGCCCATTAAGAGGTGGCATCAAAGTGCCAATCTTTCTGTTCACCCGACACCTAATAAGTTCTAAAGCTTCATGCTTATTTTTACCATACTAATTTAAGCAGATTTTGTGACCAGATGAAATTATAACAGTTGTAGGAAACATGGCCTGAATTTTTCTTATTGTCCATATTATAGGATATTGCATTTCTACTGAAGGTTTGCACATAGATGTATATACATGTACCATCATCAAATTCTGGTATCTTCAACACATTACTAACCCTGATGTGGTGTTTACAAGATGCGAGTCCTGCATCTGTATCAGAGAAAGCTTATTCTCGAAAATGTCCTAGCTTATGAGATTTGCCCTCAACAAAACTTATATAACCCTGTAACAGACTGCAAACATATGAAAGTGACATTTTTTGCTTCCAAATCTAACTATGCAGCTAAACGCCTTTCTTACTAATACTTTGTGATCCTTATTTGTTGGTTATTGGTATTAATCACCAATCCTTATTATAAGAACTCAATAAGAGTTGCAGGCCCTACTGTTTTCTCATCTGCAAAAGGTAGCCCGACTTCCCTAAAATATCGTGAAATAACTCAATAAACATTTTGCAAACTAGGGTAACCCTTTTCCCACCTAAAAAAATCATCAAAATAGTGCACATCAGACATTGATACTAGCATAAACTCCCGAAAAAAAGATGAAATCATTACAAAGTAATACTTATCAAAAAGCTTTAAATTCAGCAATTTACACTCAGATGGATGCGGTGACGTTAAATGAAATACGCGTTTAACATCATGCTAACCCAGGAGGGAACCTTTCTCAGGGAAATTAACAATTGTGATGGCCTTATCATATTAAGGGTTTATAATTATACAATCACGTTTATTTATAAAACATTTACACTTGCATCGATGGGATGTGAAAAAGGATAAATCGAGCGCCAAGTCTTATCCTTTTAGGAACAAAACCACCTCCAGAAATATGTATTTTTTTAGTCGTAACTGCTTTTACGTTATCACATTTGCTTGTCCCCTTTTGGCCTTCTTACTCCAAGTAAAAACTCTCAAGAAACCCCAAGGCTAAATCTACTGTTAGTATTGCCTCCTAAAGGGTTAACGTTCTTACACGACCTACCGTATAAGTAGAATTTTTAGCGAGGATTTAATTTTGGCATTATAAGCGAAGGTGTCGAGAACGCTAAAATTAAATATCACAAAAAATTAATTGCCTATAATTTGTAATAGTTTCTTTAATGTGCATTTTAAAATCGCTAAATTTAAAAAAGAAAACTAAAAAATAAACTAAAAAATAAATTACCAGTTTTTTAGGACAAATCGCTAAATTTGCGTCTCGCTAAAATTTCCACTTATACGGTATAACATTCTATTTCAATTTGAGTTTAAGCAGGTATTCTATTTTAATTTGAGCGTCATTGATGGACAGTAACTCTCACTGTTCAATCTCCTCCTCTGTTATACTAGATTTGAGATAAAATACTCAGCATTTGAGAGATTGATTTTGTAACAAAAATATGTAGTAATCTGTATTCACCTCATTAGTACCAGTTGTTAGGCCAGTATTTTTCCACTGAATAATGTGAGGATTTACTCATTTGCTTGAACATGACAAGAACATTGCGTGTGTAACCGGTATACAAGGAATACTTACTCCCATCCCAACTCGTAGGTCTGCATCTTCTCTATTTAAATTTTGCATCGTTTTACGAGGATTGTCCCGTTAAATCGTGGACAAGTTATCTAGTTCGAAAAATAATCATCACTGCGTTCTGAAAGTTTCACTACATTTTAGTACGTATATTATAAATATACATAGGAAATTTCAAATAGATATATGCATAAATAAACAAATTGTGATATTTTATGTTATGTACTGTAGCGCCGTACGGCGCACGGACGATAACGTCGACGTGTCTAAAACAGCGTCACGCTTCATGTCTGCTAAAATAAAGTTGGATAAGCCCCACTTAAATTTAGAAATTTTATTGATTTACATACGTGAGTGTTTATTACCAGTTAAGGAACCAATGTGGCACACTCATGCGATCTTCTGAATATTTATGAGCAAGTTACGGACAGTATTCTCACCATCAGTCAACTAAATGAGAATCTCATATCGACGGTCGACAGTGACAGCGTCTTTTACTATTACAATTCTGTCCGTATGTTTTGTACTATCTGGGGACTCAATCAAGAAGACTTCGCTAAGAAAACGTCAATTTTATTTGTATACTAAAATCTGGTGATATTTTTCATATTTTCGTTCTTCTGTATACATTTAAAGTCTTTTAAAGTGTCATTGAAACATCCTAATATACCTGAACTGTTCTCCGGTGCGCCGTAACGTCATGAAACGTCCCCATTTTTCGTGTATTGTGAATACAACTTTTTCATTTCGAATGCTCGGGAAACAGCCAAAATTTAACCAAATGACTTGAAATTTTCAAAAAGACGAGAGAATTGATTAAGGAATCGAATTAGGATAATTTTCATCCTAATCTTATGTATTGAAAACTTTTATTACGAATTAATACTTGTATATTCTCTAATACAACCTTGTTATTTTTACCGTGCGCCGTAGGACCGTACCCTGTGCACCTTCAAGCAGAATAAAATCTTTATTTTTGTATATATGTTATCAAAAACATTATGATACACTTAAATATGATGAATAAACATTAACTGAAAATTTCAGCTTAGTGCGCCCATTACTTTTCGAGAAAACGCTTTGTCCACGATTTTATGGGACAACCCTGGCTCGTAATTTACTTTTTAGATTAAATTCTGTTCACTTTCTTCATGATTCAATTTTAATATACTGAAACTCGAATGAAATGGAACACCCTACTTTAGGGGGAAATGATTATGTAAAGTAAAGAGTTTTGTATTTTAAAATTATGTATCTTTAATTCAGTAAATATAGGTAATTTAACAGTTGAACGATTTTCCTACCATAACAGGAAGTCAAATTTGAGACTGCTTTACAGAAATCAACTAGATGCTGTCATGAGACAGTAATACGCGCACTAAGGTGTTTGCCTTTATATACACTCCTTGATATTGGGCTTTACCGGGGAAAAAAGAGAGAAATTGTGATCATAGCATTATTGAAAGTCGATGACTCTTTCTTATTTCTCGACACGGTAGCCAGAAAGAGGATATGGTATTCTTCACATGAAGCTCAACGTGTAAGGCAATAAGAAAACTATCAAATGAGCAAATCCAACAACAACAGTGACGTACTGTATATAGGACTCTTATCCTGATCAAAAAAAGAGGATTCTTAATTGACATTGAAAGGAACGAATTACTTGTAAACCATATCTTTCCAATTCTTTGAATTAAATCTTAATTTTCAAAGCAGCTGAAATATTTATCAAAAATCAAAAACTCGGTCAGTTGTAAACTCTTAATGTAAATTAAAAGGAATAATAAACTGAACACTTAGTGTGCTGATCCGTTGATATTATGCTTTATTTCTAAGAGCAGCTAAAATATTAATCACAAATCTATTTAAAAAGTCAATACAATTACAATTGATGTAATAAGGATTGACATAATTTCAATGTTTACTATTGTTTATTACAAATTTTTACATAATATTTATGACGTTTTCAGAAACATTATGCACCCAGCTACTTTAATTTGAATAAAGAAGTTATGAACATAAAGGTCTTTTTCAAATTACAAAAAAGTAATTATTGCAAATAATTTCCTTTTTGTGAAATGTTCTTGTTGAATAGTGTTATGATATATCAGTGTCTGTATTGTACATATTGTACATAGCTCTATTCCAAGCAGCTATACGGTTCATTTTATTGAACTAATTTTACCTAATATCCTTTATCCAAATATGGGTTCAACCAATCAGCAAAGCTCTTAAGCATCACGTGATCACTATTGATCCGTTAGCCAAAATAGAAAGCATGGTTTATTGAACTACTGAATTTTTCGAAAATAAAGTGTGCAGAAGTGTGTTTTGAATACCATGCATATTTTGCGTTCGCATGTTCTATAGAATCAATCACAAGTTAATAATTCATAAAAATTTATATACAAAACTTATTAAATTATATATTTAAAATATTTAATAAAGCATATATTTTGCTCTCTTTCTTGGATATTTAATGACAAAATGACAATTAGAATGATTTATGCTACAAGTATGTAGACATATTCTCATGTTGAAATTTATATAACGGTTAACCTGTCATTTCCAGTTGATGTATTGCGGTTGTGCATGTTCTGATTGTCCAGCTGTATACAACATGGCAAAAATATTGATTTAGATTAAAGCACTTGGTTAGCAAAAGATGAATTTTCATGTACTGGATAGTAGTTCACACTTTTATTTTTCCAGATTTCATCATGCCACCAAGTTAGAAACAGACACTATCCACTCTGGGTAACACTTGCAGAAGCTATATAGACCCTGTCGAAACAACAGCCAGAAATCAGATATGCTTGCACAGACAACACAGCAGAGTACAAACAAGTGCCCATTACCAAGGACATTGCTTCAGCATATCAAAGTAGTGTGGCAGCAGTTCACTATTTTACAATATACGATCATGAAAATTCTAATATTTGGATAAATATATATTTTAAAAACAAATACATTCTAAAATACATCTTTAGAAAAAAATAATTTCTAACTAATACAAAAGGGTGATTTAGTAATCACGTTGCATGTTCCAAATATCAATGACGTTATGTGACGTAATTCAACGTTTTACAGCGTTCTACAGCGTTGTATTCTATTTTGATCAGACGTTAAATTTGACTTTCAGAATATTTAAGGAATGAATTTAATAGATACCCATTTTATACGGTTTAAACTGGGTTGGGGCAGTTTACGCTTTAAAAACCGCGAAAACGAAAACGTTTACAGAAAAGGTAATTATGCTGTTACTGACTGACTTCTAATAATCATTTGCATTTGAGGCTCTTACCTTAACAAAATTACTTATCATGTATTGTTCTGTTTAAAAAAAAATCAGGAAAAGAGTATTCAAAGACGTCCAGAATCCTTTAATCGGACAGATGAAGATAACATTCCTAGAGAATTCGACGGCGAATAAAACAATATGGACAGTGAACTTTATAGTGAAATTCACGTCAAAAAAAGTACAATATTAGAATATGATATTGAATATACATGTTCATTTAAGAAATAAAATATCATATTTAGAGTGGGGAAATGACATGAAGTCGGTCACGTGATCAAATTCTATAACGCCCGAAGGGCGTTATAGTAGATTTGATCACGTACCGACTTCATGTCATATCCCAGACTTCATGTCATATCCCATTGACACTCTAAAAATGATATTTTATTTCCTATATTTATATTTTTATTTCTATTCACATTACAAAGATAAAATGCCGTATTTAGACTTTGTTATTGAATGCAACATAACGCATAAATACGACGTCATATGACGACACTGTCAAGACTTTCCAAATGTCTCGTGGAGTTTGCTTTCCATACGCAAGAAAGTCAGATCATGTGACCGACTGCATGTCATCGAAAACTGAATTTCATTTTATTTGTATTGTCATATAAGGAAAGACATTGGCAAATGTAAATAATTTATAATACAGCTTGGTCATAAGACAATATCCTTTAAGTCATTGATCATATTAACATATTCCAAGGAAATCTTTTTGTCTTCTTTTAGAAAAACTGTACCAATCTGAATGCTTCAAATGGCAAACCCAGTCAAGGACAAGGGGATCAGCACATCTATACCACGAGTACATACAGAGAACATAGTAATTTAAACAGGATGAATATACAGGAGGAAACTGACAACTACGATCCCACAGGAAGATTCACATCATAAATAAAAAAAAACTTGGTCCATGCTTAGATACTCATTTAAAATACAAGAAGGAATGTATATTTTGGAATGTAGACACCTTATAGATAGAATAAGAGTGAAATACATGACATTTATTTGTTTGTTTAATTGTGATATTTGATAGTATTTTTTACGTTATCGATGATTTAATTCGTGATAATTAGATACTGCCATTTTTTTACTATGACAAGAAAAGAAATTTTATTTACTAGCAAAGAAGCATTAAATTATTTAATATCTACGAGTTTTCAGGACAATATTTATAGAATCATTTTCTTAAGTTCTAGTTCAATATTATGAATAAGATGTTGTTTCTTCTTTCAGTTAAATATTGTTCTTTTTTCATTTTAATTTAATAATGGTTAAGATAAAAATAATGATGATAATCTATTATGGACTAATATCTCCACCCCTAAATCCCTTAGAGTAGGATATAATACACTCAACAAAACTGCTAAGTGTTCACTCTTATAAATGTACCAGGGTTGATCCAAAGGTAATGTCACAGTGTTCATATCTTTTATATTTGGTATCATATCAAATACAAGATACAAAAAGTTGCACAAATATAAATCTAATTAATATTGAAATTTAAATTTGATAATGTTTATTTGAATATATTTTATAGATGTTTAAAATGAACAAAGAGCATGCATAGAGGGTGTGGCCGCGTCACAACGGAACGTCACATTTCAAAGTGTTTTTTTTTTAAATGAATAAGAAAAAAAAACACATTAATTAAAAAGATCTTAAAAAAGCACATAATCTCCCAATTTTTTAAAAGACACAATTCTCGTCATTTTCTAGGCTTTAATTAAAAATTAAATGACGGCATTGGTATTTGTGGCTATAAACATTGGTGTTTTACTCTGTTAAATTAAACAAAGGGGTTGTCGAAAGGGGAAAAACGGCTCGACGAGTTGTAATGCATGTTTGCATCAAAAGATGAGAATCATCACAAGCGACAGTAACGTTAATTAATCAGACTTACAGAATAAAGAATGTATATAAAAGACATCTTAATGGATGGTTTCAGCAATTTTGGGCGGGTGATTGGTCACTCAATGATCAGCAGAGGACAAGAAGACCGAAAGATAGGAGATCGGACGGAAACGTTCACTGGTGTCTGACGTTGTCATGAAAGACAGACGTGTAGATCTAGAGTTACATGTGAAATTTTTAGTTTGTCTTATGCTACTATTCAAAAAAATTTGACAGAGGGTTTAATTATGAAAAGAGTGAGTGAATAATGGTACGAAGAATTTTTTAAGAAAGAGGGAAATGAAGGGGAAACGCTTAAAAGTTTGACGGTGCGTATCCGTGATATGACGTTATACAATAGGGGGACAAACGTGTTGAGAAAAAAAATGGCGTCACGTTTCCAACAGAAGAGAGACAAATCGTGCGGAAAACCGTCTTGACAGCCGACTTACTAAGACAAAATCACAAATGACTTACCTTAATATTTAGTAAGATGACCTTTTAATCTGATGACCTGTTGTATTCTACTTGGAATCGATTGATAAAGATTTCTGACATAATTTACGTTGATATCCTGCCATATCCTAAGCGTTTCCTGAAAAAGTTCGTCTGCGGAATTTATATTGTGCATCCGTGATTGGATTCTTTTAATATAAAGCCATACATTTTCAATGATATTTAAGTCCGGAGACTGTGCAGGCCAGCTCATGTTCTTAATATGGTTTCTGGCAATAAAATCCTGCGTTACACGAGAGCGATGTACGGGGACGTTATCGTCTTGAAAGAGGTAACTTCCTTGTGGGAAATGCCGCACTAGAACTGGCCAGAGGTTTGAATCTAAGATGTCAATATATTTTCTGAATTAATGTTCCCTTCCAACTGGCACAAAGTTCCGATACCGCCGAAGCACAGGCACCCCTGGTACTCTATCATACAGATGGTATATAAATATATATACAAATATAAATTGATAACTGCGAAAGGATCATAGTCTAATCACTGGGTCCATACA
Source organism: Saccostrea cuccullata (assembly GCF_032062105.1). Classification (NCBI taxonomy): domain Eukaryota; kingdom Metazoa; phylum Mollusca; class Bivalvia; order Ostreida; family Ostreidae; genus Saccostrea; species Saccostrea cuccullata. The sequence continues at coordinate 18,330 of NW_026936706.1, forward strand.
CATTGGCACAACGCCGCAAAAGCTGACTGGTGGTCATTTCCCCCTCCGAATACTGCTTCCATGCAGCGAACAGCTTTCCATTTACATGTGTTGTCCTTTTCCTATGGATCCGGCCCCTGTGGTTACATTACAGATTTTGTTTAAAATACATGTGTGTACCTGCAAACCCAGTTCTTGGGCCTTTCTGTACACGGCCTGGGTCCAATGGAACACACAGCCTTGTATGACAAATCCAGGAAATCTGTCCTGCACTGCTCTCCAAATGGCTGCCTCAAAGTCAACAACAAAACCATGGAGAGCGATGTTGTCTGGCAGGAGGTGATCAATTGTCCTGAGAACCTGAAAAATTGCAAGGACTTTTAATGGTATGCAACATTTAAATTATTGCAAGGTGGTTTATTAGTAATTGTTTCTATATACTCATATTTTTTTTTTAATTTAATGTTAAGTTTTTTTAATTCATTACTTTAATAGTAACATTATTCTTAATTACTTTTGTTTGATAAACTTACTTCATAATAATCAGCCTTTCTTTTGCTAGACATGAAGCAAAATGCCAGAGGGATTTGCTTCATGTTAGCACCACTGCGGATAAAGGAGTGGATGGTGAAGAGTTGATACCAAGGTTTGTTGACAACCCGGAATGTGGCGTCCAGATACCAGGTTTTGGCCTTAGCCAGGAGCTGCAGCTGGTAGTCCGTATACATCAGCATACATCAGCAGATGTCTACGGCCAGAAACATAGACATCAACATGTCTGAAGTCTGGCATCTGCTGCTCCAGGAAGCCCATGTCAAGCTATAAAATTTACAAAACAAGTCCGTTTCTATAAAATACTAATAGATTTATTGATGCATTGATTTTAACTTTTTTTAAATTCTGAATTTCTGGTTAGGTTTACGACAGTGTATGTAAATAAATAATTGTTTGCTAGGTCTGTCTTCCGGATCAATCAAGGAACCCAAGGAAATGTGAAATGTGGCATCTGCTGGGGCTGTTGATGTGTTGTCCTCATTTGGTTCCTCCTCTCTTTCATCCTCCGTGTGCTAAAATTATTAATTATTTTTCTACCTAACTCTTGTACACCAACTCTTCAAGTTTGTTTTACAAAGAAAGAGAGAAGGCTTCAAAATGAATAATTAAACTGTAATTAAACTGTAATTATAGAACAAGTGGAATGTTGGAATCTAACGTTTACATTCTTAATCACGTTAATATTGAATGTACCTGTTCCGATATAAATATTAACATAATGTAATGTTGGGAAATAGTTATAGATAAGTTTAAACTTTAGATTTAAACTTTTAATGTAACATATTAATGTCAATTCAATTTACTTTCAAGATGGAATTCTAAGTCTAAAATACATGTACTAGTAGCTCCAAAAAGGTTGCGATATATGTTTTAAGAATTTTTTTTAATCCCTTACTAAAGAAACCGTAACGATATTTTGTTTTAAAATTTTTGGACACAATGTATATTTCAAAAAGAACTAATTTTCAATCAGCACGGAACCTAGCTTATATTATGGGAAAGATTTTGCATTAAATGTTTTCTCAAAAAATATTTATATACTAGTATATGGGGAGGCAAATATGTTTTATCCTAAATTTTCACTTAATTTTCGGATTCATGAATCGTACTTTAGCGTTCTATATACTGAACATCAGAGGCAAAACAAAAGATTGGTCAAATTCAGCTTTATTTAAAAAAGAACAAGACTTGATAAAGTCAAACATTAACTTCTCTAACAATACCATTTGATAAATGGGTTATCAAAATTATTGTGTAACGTTAATGATGTCGGACTTGCGGACAATTCTTTTTTTTTTTTTCAAGTTCTCTGATATATCCTTTGAAAAATTATGATGCGTATTTTGTTTTTTAAAAAAAAATTTTTTTTCATGTTTTATATACTAGGGATTGGTCGTTAAAATTATAATTATTGCATGTATTTCTAGTAAGAACGTACGGCCTTGCTAAAAATAAAAAAAATTCCCAAGATTTGTATATATATGACTTATTTTGCTATATAATGAACATACCATATTTTATAAAATATTTTAGAAACCTTGACAAGTTCAAAATTCTGCCTTTCTGTATGCATTAATCAATCTATTCAGCTTTTAATTATCACTTAACACATTATTGTCAAACTGGAAGTTATTGAGATGATAACTTACACTGTATGTGCAATAAATTCTAACAGCAGCAGACTTCACAGAAATCTACATGAGGTCGTATAATTAAGCAGTAAAACTTAATGATTATAGGGATGCAGCACACTTGATAAATGACCACTATATTCATCTCTTTTAAATATAGAAAATTGTAATTATTTGAGTAAAAAAAATCCACATGGCATTATTATGATGCAGACGTCTATAAAATATTTAATCAATGATAAATTGTAAATGTCATTCATTTCTATGGAAGTAAAAGATTTGAGTATTTCATAAAAGTTACGGTACTATATCACTCATTGCATGCATAAACAATCATATCTTATTTTTTAATGTACACTGTCTAACCTTAATTAAATATTTCTATCAAGAAAAATATCATTGCCACGCAGTGGTTTTTTTCCCTTCGTATTTGCAACAAATTGGCATTCACTGAAAATTTATCTTATTTAAAAATACATGTAATACCTTTGAGCATGATAATATACTCGTAGAATTATACTTTTTTTTAATTATACAATATATATTTTTATATATATTCAGTTCAAAATAATCAAGCGTTTTATTATTTTTATCACTGTCAGTTTCAACGCAAAATACAATCAACTTATAAGGCATGCATTATTATTGCAATATAAATATATATATTTGTACATACCTGTCATTTCTGTTTTTCTTCTGGTGATGTTTAGGAACAAGTGATACATTGAAATCATGTGGAATCCTTCATATAGGCCCCTCATTTTCTGACACCTTGCGTTATATCTTGTGTATTGGGAAAAGTGACACACTGTCACTATTGAATTTACTGGAATATTTCTTTACCCTCCTCAACCGTCATCATGATTCTGACACATTACGGTATTATACCCTGTGTGCTAGGGATACCTTTATTGTTCTACCCTCATTGAAAATATATTCCGTTGACAATTTTATAATAACTTTGATATTTAAAAATTCGTAATTTATCTGAAAATACCATACATGCCATACATGACTTGTTTACACACACATAAGTTGAAAAAAATCAATTCAGTTTTACTATATTCACCTTATAAATAAATTATCAATCCAGTTTTTACTATATTATTTAATGTTCAACCAATAATTCACCTTATAATAAAAATGTCCTAAAAATGATGTACAAATGATAACAAATACAGACTTAGAAATAGTACGATTTATTTTCTTCTAAAAAAAAAATCGAGGTGCCGAAACGTCATATAAAAGTGCCGAAACGTCGCGGTGCCGAAACATCGGGGTGCCGAAACGTCTTTGCGATGAAGTGCCGAATCGTCGCGGTGCCGAAACATCGTGCACCCGAGAATTTTTTACTGCAGTAATTTAGATCCACAATGCATCACTTCATACACAAACTCTAAAGCAACATTCTCGCGAAAATAACAACAAAAGTTAAACGAATAATAAACTTGTCTTGATTTAATGAATTTATTTATTTATTGCAGAAAGATAGTCATAAACTGATTGAAATCAGCCTTGTTCAGGCTTCGGTTTGCTAAAGCAACATACAAACGATGTCATATGACGTCAGAATCTAATATGCACCGAATGTGAATTGTCACGTGCGGATTTACACGTCTTATCTAAATGAAAATGGATAAGTATATGCTTTCACCCTAATGGTCGCACCGTCAACATATTAAAGCTACATAGCTATTTCAAGCTACAAAATTAATTATCTTAACAAATTGTTCTGCAGTGTTCTGGACCTGATCTTACCTGGTCAAATGTAACTGTCCAAATGTAAATTATCTTCCCTCTCCAAGTCGAGTAAGCTGACAAAATCGGACTGCCACCCCTCTCTGGGAGTTTACTCTTGGACTCTGGTGGATTACCGTAGAATTTAAATTTCTGAGATAGATCACAACGGTGTCAGTAGGCGAGTACCATTTCGAGAGAACTAGTACAAGGTCAATATACTAATCAACATGACACATGGCTACACTTTTGCCCGAAAACTATGCCTAATCTGTTCTTGTTGAATCCTTTCAATCAATTATGTCACTTCACACATATTTTTGCAATAAACATCACAGGATGCATCAAAATACCTTTGCAGCGTACAGCTAACCATGGAGACTGCCATTTTTTTTTACTAGCGCCACCTATGTAAAATTGCAAAGGGAGATAACTCATTTGAAGAATCTTGACAAATTCTCGATTTTAAACACCTTGTATCTTTTCAATACTTCGTTTGCACAAAAATCTTAAAGTAAATTTTTATTAAGCCTTCCATGTTCACTTGAATTATATATTAAGTTTTTGTATATCTTCTAGGGTTTTAAAGATATTCTTTTCTGAAATAGGCATTATTTGCACACTATCTATACAAAATTACACCTCAAGTACTTTATCCCTGGCTATATGAAAAAAGAAGAATTATAACAAAATCAACTGTTTATATTCATTTTAGACCCAAATGAATATATTAAACCCAATTTTATTGAATTTGAAGATGGTCGATTAATCACCTTTTCTGTACTGTCTGCATGATTTTTACACGGAGCCGTACTTAAAATCCGATATTTTGGAAAGTATACATCATATTCCTTTGGATTTTTCAGGTATGATTCGAAATAAATAAAGCTTTTATAATTTTTAATTCTGTAACTTTACTTCGATTTTTAGCAATTTTATCAAAGTTGTGACATTACTTTTGAAACAACCCTTGTAATTATTTAAACACTACTTTATTGAATGTTACGATATTTTCAAATTATTACTAGAAATGGGATTTCTCAAAAATATCACCGATGAAAACCAATGTAACAGTTCCGTGACTAAGCTAAAAAACAATAAATCTGTGCTTTGCTGCACGTGTTTTGTGTATTTTAGCATCTTTTTGCAATCATAAAAATTTTAATGATTTTTTTATGAAAAATCATTATAAAATTTTAAAATCTGGTTTCACTAAAAAAAACACAAAAAATTGGCAACATGACCATTGATAATGGTTCATCCTTGCACCACATTTTGCTCACTTTTATTTTAGTTTTAAATTGTCCTTGATATTACTTTTGACAATTAACAACCAGTTTCAAAACCTTTTTTAACACATTTTTCTGTAGGCTGTGTGTTATTTTCAACGCCAATTTATTACAATTTCAAAGCTTTGGTCACAATTTTACAAAACGGGAAGTGACTTTGATCTTTGTCTTAGGCCCAAGTTTTCCGTCACACCAGGTTAAAAGAGTGTTAAAATGTCCTGAAACAATCTTAAAAACATGAAAACAAAGAATTTCAATCGTATAAAAATGATAAAAATCGGTGCTCGTGGAAGTCTGATATCACTTCAAGTCGTCGGAATCATCCTTAACGCGGTGCTCGTACGTGCTAAACGTCGAAGGATATTGACCAAAGAGCCTTTGTGTGATGATGTACTACCAAATTCCCGGATCTGAATCCCATAGAACACATTACTGTAGATCACTAAATTTTCGCGACATCTTATTTTCGCGAGATAGTCACTGATTCTTGATTAGCGAGACAAAATTTTCACGAATTGTGGTTATTGCTCTATATAATCTTAAGGAATACTATTATGCGCGAGAATTTAATTTTCGCGAGCACACTGTCTCGCGTAATTACGCGAAAATAAAGTTCTCGCGAATAAAAAGTGATTTACAGTAATTTGTGATTTTTAAACAGAATGTCAAAGCCCCCCCCCCCCACATCTCCTCCACACAAATTCAAGGGTTTGGAAAGATCTATTTAGTAGGCATGACAGCAGATGTTTAAATCACTTATTCAGGGGTACATGGTAGCCAACAGTAAAGGATGTACCGCAGTTATTAGAGCGAGTGGTGGTCTTACTCCAGAAAGATTATTATGTACATTTATGAATTTTCATTGTGAAGGTACATCATTTCATGACCCTTTGCTTAGAATTCTGACGAGATACTTACATGAAATTCACGTAACATCGAACTGAAATATGCATAATTAACTATCATCCAAAATATATAATGTATGCATTTGATCTTTAAAATTAAAAAAATGTTAGGTGAACACCTAGAAGTTGTGTTCAGTGTATTCTTATTTGAATTGGTTGTGATCTCAGGTAGTTCTTAAAAAGAGAAATAAAAAAAATGTCTGAAGATTACACAGGGACGGACAGACTACGCGGACGCTGAACGAATTATGATGAGAAAAACTCAACTGATACTTCAGCTCAAGTGAGATAAAAGAGATAAATATATATTTAAGAATTAAACTTCCTCTTTCCGTTAATGTATACATGAATACATATAAAATTTAAGCATTTGGAGTTTTTAGCAAGACAATTTTTTATTTACGTGTAATATCAAAATGACCAAAGCACACGGTAAGTTTTTCAATTATATTAAATATGATATTATTTTTACTGTAATAAGAATTGATCTTAACGTAAGTTATAATTACACGCAAAGACGGAACCAGGGGCTTCTTTAATAAAAGAACTTATGACTAAGACTAACATTTAGTTCTGTTAAAATCTAAACTTCCATATTTACATTTAATTGAAAATGAATTCAACTTTCTCTATGGAATGTACTCGGATAATTTAACACCAGCAATGTTACACAGAATTATCAAATCTGCAAAGATTTACAATTGGAGTTTTATTGTCATCTCCCTCGGGAGATGACACATTAAGATTGTATGCCGGAAGTGAAGTCCTAGTGTAAGCCTCCATTTATCTTTCGAGAGTCCTCGATGTTTTACCGAGTTCCAAGTAGCCTGCAAATTGGTTTTCTTTTAGAAGAACTAGCTTAGGAGTGTGTGACCTACTTTCGGTTTAGGCCTATTTGAAAGCCAAGGAAAATTTAGAAAAGAAGTACGATGCTTATAAATATCTATAGTTTCAGTGTGTCGTATATATATTGATCCTCAGTACTATGCCTTATTAAATGGGTAAGCCACACAAGGAGAATTGACAATGACGTGATTTCTATATATACATTTGTTGACAGGAAGGGAAAACTGGTTCTCGCACAAAAGAACAAGATTACAATTATATTCTGCAAAAAATGAATAAAGAGTGGTCAACGCTAATTTTATGTTAATTTTTTAGTCTGTAATTGGATTTATTAAATTAATTCCTGTCAAACTTTAATGATTAGCTCCTTTTAAATGAATTATAATTATTGTTGATAATTCCGTATTGTGTTAAGAAAATATAGTTCGAGGAAAGTATTTGAATTTAAGTAAATTGTAAACACCCAGAACCACAAAAATCGCTAGAATGAAATTTCACCAAAAATAGCCTTGGGTGCTCTCGCAGACGTCCATGCTTTTCATATTATACTGCGGCAAAAAGAAACTGCGTACTTTACTGTGGAGTTTGCTGAATAAGTCATTTGGGAACTTCAGGCGTAATAATCCATATATTCATTGCATTAAAATATCTCCCTTTCTGTTTTATTTCTTTGACATTATTGATACCAAAGAGATGACATTTCAGGCTTTCTGGAAAGCCAAACTTGTGAAGAGACTTACTTTTACATTTGACAGCTTACTTGAACATTTAAACCTGCGTCATGTACGGAGGTAAGGAATTGAAAAAAGTAAATAGAAAACATCTCGAGAGGTGAACGTTATTGTATTCGGGGCTTAGAAATAATTTATCAAACAAAAATAATAATTGATGGTAAAATAAAATTTATTTGGATACTTTATTCACGAGAATTAATATATCCTTTTATTTTGAATAACTTGGGAAATGAAATAAAGAAGAAGACAGATTTCGGTAGGAAAACTCGGCAGAAGTTAGTCAAGACTTGAAGGGAGGGTGTTGAGGGTAGGAATATTGCCGTTTTCGTCCTGGATAACGTAATATTATCTTTGAAATAGCCCGTTAATATCTTTTTGTTAAATATTAAGATAAATATTTTTTCACAAAAGAGCTACCGTATATTTTCCAGTTGTAAAAGTAAGCCGTCAACTGTAAAAGTCAGTGTCTTCGCAAAAGTCCATTCATAACGTTTTTGATTTTAGTCGTACGTTCTTTCATAAAACAAGTCCCAGGTGTTTAGGACTGTCATTCAAAAAGTATCTGCGTATTAGCCCAATATATTTTACAGAAACCACCGTGATCTAAATATTGATCAATTTCATAAAGCACGGATAAGAAAATATAAAAAGATGTATTGGTATTCCTCTATACTTCTTTACCAACAAGAGGCCCATGGGCAACATCGCTCATCTGAGCACTAAGGGTAGGAAAAAGTAGAAAATGGCTTTTTATTGTAAAGTTTAAATCCAAAAGTAGTCCCATGACCAATCATGGATTAGCTATTTTTTAGAAAATGATTTTTAAATAATTTTCCTATATATATCTTTTAAAACTTTGGTCGGCCATTTTGGCCCCGCCCTACCCCTGGGGTCATGATTTGAACAAGTTTGAATCTACACTACTTGAGCATGCTTCCATATAAATATGATGAATTATGGCTTTGTCATTCTTGAGAAGAAAATGTTTTAAGAATTTTCCTGTATATTTCTATGCAAAGCTTTGGTCAGCCATTTTGGCCCCGCCCTAACCCCGGGGGTCATTATTTGAATAAACTTTAATCTACACTACCTAAACATGCTTCCATATAAATATGATGAATTATAGCTTTGTCATTATTGAGAAGAAGTTTTTTAATGAATTTTCCTATATATGTGTAAAACTTTGGTCAGCCATTTTGGCCTCGCCCTCCCCCTGGGGGTCATGATTTGAACAAACTTGAATCTACACTACCTGAGCATGCTTTCTTATAAATATGATGAATTATGGCTTTGTCATTCTTGAGAAGAGGATTTTTAAAGAATTTTCCTATATATTTCTAGAACTTAGAACGGCCATTTTGGCCTTGCCCTAACCCCGGGGGTCATGATTTGAACAAACTTGAATCTACACTACATGAGGATGTTTCCCCATAAGTTTCATCTTTCCTGGCACAGTGGTTCTTGAGAAGAAAATTTTTAAACACCAAATTTTCATTAATTCCCAATTATCTCCCCTTGAATGAATTGTGGCCCTTCATTTGAACAAACTTGAATCCCCTTCACCCAAGGATTCTTTGTGGCAAGTTTGGTTGAAATTTGCCTAAGCGGTTTTTGAGAAGAAGTCGAAAAAATATAAAAAGTTTACAGACAGAGAGACGGACAGCTAGACAGACAGACGGACGCCTGACAAAATGTGATCAGAAAAGCTCACTTGAGCTTTCAGCTCAGGTGAGCTAAAAACTATAAATAAACTATAAATAAACAAGATATTTTAGTGAAAACTATGTTTCCGGCAGCAAAAAAAAAAAAAAAAAAAAAAAAAAATCGAAAAAAGCTATATTTAGCATGTAGGTAACAGCCATGTTCATTGACCTTGGTTTCATGTGCTAGCTACGATGGAATACTAAAAAGCTTTTTTTAGCATACAGGTCACAGTCAAGGACACAGTCATTGACTTTGGTGCCATTTGAAAGAACTTTTTCCGTGAGTTTGCACACCAACTTTGCAATTTCTATCGCCTATGGTTTAAAAAAATGGCGAAAGTACGAAAAAGGTTTTTTGAGCAAATTCGTCACAATCAATATCACAAGGTCATTGGTTTTGGTGTTATTTGAAAGTGCTTAATTAGTGGACTATGCATATTGAATATCAAGTCCCTATCTCTCATGTATGGCACGACAAATTCACAAAAATGAGCAAAACAAAGTTTCACAGTCGATATACTCGGTTGCAAACTATATATAGTTTACGGACTGTAAACTATAGTTTACAACGTTAATCTATATTTTACATCTGTGAACCATTGTTAAAGCGATTATCTATGTTTCAGAACCGTAAACTATACTAAACGCCGAAAACAATCATTTACGATTGCAAAACATAGATTATCTATCAAATACAGTTTCATTGTTAACTATGGTTTACAACTCTTAACTTTAGTTAACGATCGTAAATTATAGTTTACAGACGTGAATCTATGTTTATCAACAAAATCTTTTGTTTCAGAAAAATAAACTTAGATCAGCATTCGTTAACTATAGTTACCAACCGTTAAATATAGTTTTACAGATGAAAACTATAGTTAACTTATTGTAAATCATAGTTCACGGTTTGTAAACTATAGTTTACAGTCGATAAACCTAGTTTATCAATTGTGAAGCTACATGTAGGTTTAGCACATTTTTGTGAATTTGGCGTGCCATACTCATGGTATAAAAGTTATGGAGAAGGTTAAAAAAGTTATTTCAACATATATGACGTATGTCGTAGTCAAGGTCACCAGGTCATTTACTTTGGGTTTATTTGAAAGAGCTTTATAAGTGCAATATGCAAACTACATATGATATCTTTCTTTCATGGTTCAAAAAAGGTATGGCGAAGGTTAAAGTTTGCGGACAAACAGTTTCACAGACTGACAGACAGACAGGACAAAAACAAAATACGCCCCGGATCTATTGATCAGGGCGCATAAGAAATCTTAGTTTACGTGTATGGAAGACATTCTCTGCATGTTTTATTTTAAACTGTACCCAGAGTTTAAAATGATAATCCATTTCATAATCTTTCGATGAATGTACATGTTTGATACATTTAAAATATGAGAGTTTTAAATGACTATAAAACAAATGGAAAAATGTTAAAACGCAGTGAATATCAACAAGAAGGAAGTAATTAATCTTTTGTTGCACGATGCACTTAAAAATATTGTGTAATACTGTTTTCTTTTTCTTTTTTAAGTTTCACTTACTCGAAACATCGATATATGTATCTAAAGAAATTACAAGGTTTTCTAAATATAAAAACAAATGAGAAAATAAACAAAGAATATTTATATCAAATCTGTTTCTAAAAATTAATGAAGAAGCAGGAAGCTTAGTTTTCATGGCTTAAATTCTTGACTTTGATCAGCACGCACATTCGAATTTACTCAATCATCTTTCATGGTTTAGATGTGGATTATCAGGGAAAACTTTTTAAGCGTTGTTATACCTACTTCCATAGAGTTCCTAAACTGTCCAAACAATTATTACTGCGTTCATTAAAGATGACAAAAATCGTCGAGACATTTTTTTAATGGAAGACAAGATTATTGTTATGAAAACGTGGTTACGTAAAGAATTTCATACTACCTTAAAAAGTGAGGATAGTTTATAAAGAAAATTAAAAGGATGAAAAATAAGGAAGGTTGGAACAACTTTTTTTTTAAATTAAGAAATACAAAAACATTTTTCTTTCAGTAAAAATCATGTTTATTATGGGAAGTTTGGGCATGTCAGTAACGACCTTCACACATCTTTGCGCTGGTAAGAGAGTACAATATTTTAAATAAATGAAGAGTTTCATTAAAATAAACATTTCTTTTAAACTAAAGTGTTTCCTTCACAGATTGTAGGCTTGATGATATATTTCCACGGTGTAAAAAATGTGCAGCATTTACATCTGAAGAAGGTAGAGTCTTTTTACATATATAGTATTATACAAGTACATGTACTCAAAAATTTATAATTAAGTAAGTATGTTCATATAATATGTCAATACATGTATATTACATTTAAAGAGTTTGATATGATTTCCTTTTCGTCTATTGCAGGAATATTTTCCTTTCAATGTGAAATAAATTATTTACCATTACCATGGAGAAAGACCAAATTTACGGCTTTGTGCTCCAGTAAGAATTATAGATTAAAAAAAAAACAAAAAATAAATAAATAAACAAACAAACTAAAAATGACTTCATCAAAAAATAACCATAGCTTTAATTTCATACATACGTGTATATGTATATAGATTGTGTAAAGTAATTTTTTATTTTTCAGTTTGTATTAAACCTGAGAATGATGAGTTCGTTTGCCAGAAATGCAATAAATTTGCTGAAATAAAAGGTAATTAATACCAAAAGAAATTTCTAAGAATGATCAAAACCGAAATGTAAGTACAGTATGTAAAAAAAAAAGATATGAAATACTCTTCATGACAAGTTAAGCCTAAATTCATATGAACTGAATTCAACTAATAGAAGTAAAAATTTATTATTTACATTTCAAGGTTTGTTCATAAAAAATTAGCAGACATGTTTTCTATAAAAGAATGTTACTATAAAATTACTAAGCATATTTTTTTTTTTAAATTCAAATTGTAATCTTAAACATATCACTTTACGTCCATCTACTGAATATTTAAAATTATGAAGCCATGAAAATTTTAACGAAACTGTTATTGACAATTCGTCGTCAAAAGGTAGGTGTATCATCACTTTTTCTTGAATTTCAATTCGATAAATATCAGATTTCATTTTGCGGCATAAAATGCATTGCAAAGTTTTCAAGCTATAGTGTATAGACTGGTTCTCTTTGTATAGGAAATCACCGGGTTTTTTTTAACTATCAATATATATAGAAGAAATGACGCTAAATGAAATTGAACAAAGATAAAGAGTCACTCGAATATCAACAAAGAAAGGCATTCTATTTTGTTTATGGATGAATTTTTTTTTATTCATCCCATTACGACAAACCTTAAATTGCTCAAAAGTAGTGATTTAGTCCCTAATTGTAGTTTTAAAATGAAGTTTGGGTTAGGTTTTTGACAACATAGTATTTCTGGATTTTATTTAAAAAAAACCTTTGGAAATGCAAAAGACAGAAGTAGGTGCATAGAAGGAGTGAACACCCTCTGTCAATAAGTCACACCTGTCGAGAGCGTAAAATTTACAAGGGGTGTTCAAAAAGTTTGCGAACAAATTGCATAACTTTCATAAAACAAATTAAAATATGTTTCATTGTTGATTCCTTTCTAAAGTAGACCTTTGACTTTAATGCAAATCTGCCACCGTTCTGCCCCTGACATGCTCTGAAGCATGGTGTTTCATAGACGCTAAAATAATTTTCCGAATCTTTTATTTTTAACCATGCACGTTGATGTTTATAACAAGAACAGTTCATTTGTCAGAGATGACCAAATCTTGGTAATAGGATGGTTGGAAAAGGATATCTTTTGCCAGAAAGAACATGGTGGCCATCACAATCCAAGTCCTCTGCCGTAGAAACATCATTTATCCAATGTGGATACATGCACTTTTAGGGGCCTTTTTGTAAATTTACTATTTTTAACGTCTAAAGGATATTTTAGAAATTCAATAACAATATAATTGTTAAAATATTCAATTATTTTGCTAGCTGTATCTACGCAATCTTTTATAACAAATTGTCTAACAAAGGACACATCTCTTCCTCAGCTACAAAACAATCGTCATATTTAACCATCTCATCATTAAAAAATCAATCGAATGTCTAGAAAGTCTATTGTCTTTATAAACCACGTAAAAAATTTTATAAGATACATGTACTTACTTGATCCCAGGTCTGATGTTTCGGAGGTCTGTGTTTGCTCTGCTCTTACTTTGTATTGTTTTATAAACTTTGATATTGAATATTGTTCGTTAACTCCACATCCTTCTTCGAAGGAATTTCTAAGTTATACGTTAAGCCTTATCTCTGTTCGTTTTTGGAGTAAGACTGTGACAACCATTTTTCGTCACGAGTCACCTACATATTGACGTCATTCTCACATTGTGGCGTCAAAATGATGGAGAAAATTATTACTTTTCATATGCTATGTATCGAGCATGTGTATGACGATAGGTGTGACAAATTTCATTCTCATCTGAATCGTGGTTTTGTAAATATAGAGAGAAAGTTCGCGAACTTTTTGATTGTCCCTCGTATATACTCTGTGGCCAAATATAGTGTAAAACAAAAACCTTTAGTTGCTATAACTTTGAAATACGTCAGTTAACACAATAGGCTATATTTCCTAAAAAGTCATCATAACAATCATCGAATTTACGAAAAGCTTAATTCAAACTAAGGTGTTAAAATCTTTGTAAAATCAGCCTTTCTTTCAGTATCTTGTCTTGCATTAAAATAAATCTGACCCAGATTATGTCCTTGAGTAAAGAATAAGTTGGAGGCTATAAACATTGATCGCTGTGCCTTCAACACTTGCTTTAGCGGTTCAAAATTGTTGCAAGACTTGTTCTAATGCGCAGGAAGCATATCAGATAATATTTGTGGCACATAATTAAAAACTTTTTAGGACATTGGGGTATTTTGTAGAGTGATTATCTTTTAGTTTTTACGATTTTTTCCCTTTCTTCCTACTGAACATTTGATTAATAAGTGTAATAAGTGTAATAAATAATAATTGAACACGTGATAAATTAGTGAATAAATTTAATAAATGTAAATTTTGGGAAAAAATATCTAAAATCCCCTAGGTTGAATATCGGAAGGAGGGGGTCCTGTCCACAAGTACCTGTGCATCATCAGTATTTTACGAATTATGTTTTCGTGATCATATTTTGATTTCATTATGAAAAAAATATGGATATTTTCAATTTCTAGAATGTGAGCCGTGTCCTGAATGTAATCCTACAACTATCGTGGCGAAAGAATGTACAGAAGAGGTAACGCCCGAAACTCAAAGTCCCTCTACATTTGGTAGGTCATAAAAACGATTACAAAGTCGGAATATATATTTAAATGATCGAATATATATCATTTTACAAAAAAGTTAATAAAACATATACCGTATAACATATTGTAAAAGAAAAAGATATTTCTTGATAAACTGACAAGAAGAGGATTTATTTCCTTATAAATGTACAGTCCTTATTTGAATTAAAACTAGAGGTACTGTGAGCAATGAGCTCACTAAATGATACCCCCGCCTCCATATACTAGTAGTTTTAATAGCAAAGTCCATGTTTTGATGAGGCTGGAAAACCCAAAATATGTGTCGGATCAAAAAGTAAAATATGAGGTCACAATGGCAATATGTAATAAAGATTCTGTGAAAGTTCATCAAATTTCCTTCAGTGGTATGAGAGGAGTTGCGGATAAAAGATGGGTACCCCAAAGCGTAACAGATTGACGTACGTACGTACGTACAGACAGACGGATGTACAGACGGACGGACGGACGGAGACGGACGTACATACCGATTACAGTATACCCTCCCACTTTTCAAGCAGAGGGTATATAAAAAAGAGAAAACAACACATATCAATTGGTACCAACAATTAGTGAGAAACGACCTGAATTTTCTTTTTCTGTATTTATGGTAACGATATAATACTTGCTGTATTTAAATGTTTACTGTCATCTATATTGTTATAAATTAAGTGCGACTGCAAATCATATCTCCAGTTTACGATATTTTATTTATTTTTATATGAGCGTAATTAAGATTCATTCACAAAATGGTTATCATGACAAGTCATGTGTTACAGTGTATACATTACATGTATCTCAAAATGCAATTTGCTTGACTACTTTCTAAAGGCTGCATACACTATTTTTTAGCCATTTATTCATTCCAGGATTAGACGTTACACGAAATGTTTAAAAATATAATTATCGTGTGAGCCATTGGCTTAGATAAGCTTACCTGATCGAAAAAGGGGGCTAAAAAAAGCAAGAGCCACTTTGGGCCTTCTTTGGCACTAAGAATTTCTGAAAAATCAAAACCGCTCAGTTAAGGTTGCAAATGCAGTATTTATCACTTTGAGTGCTTGTGACTACGTATCTATTAATTGTGACGTAATTACACAGCTAGTCAATGCATTATGACGTCATAAAATGCGTCATTTTCCTCATATTGTCTAAATTTCTTTAAAAATGACCTAAAATTGAAGCATTTTTTCAATATTTCATATAGAGCACAACCTCTGATCCAAAATATGCAAATACATAATGAAAGCTTTATTTCTGAAGATCAAAAAACGTGTTTTATTTTTTGTATCATGGGCTGTGCTCATATTTTAATTCTTTGCTGAAGGAAGGCAAATACGCATGTTTTCTGCAAATTTCAAGAACAATGCAATTTCTCAAAGCCTGTTTTCCAATATGTGGATTCTCAAAATGAAATTTTATTATAGAAAAGGAAAGTACCAAGTGTCTACTATTTTTTTTATATATGAAATGGGAAAGAGGCTGATAGTTAATTTATTGATATAAGTACAGGGCCATTTTATGCATAAGATGGCTATTGCTATTTCTTAACATGAAGTACCACAACCTCATGTAAGAACAGATGATTTAGGATTTCTAAATTAAAAAATGTAGTATATTCTCAAGAAAATCAAAACCATTACTTATTTATTAAAATCAGTAGCATCTTCAGGTTATGTACAGAATAAAAACATGACCCCCGATGGTAGAGCAGGACCATTACAATTTAAACGTTAATTTTATTTAGATGTTTTAAAAATCGTTTCATGTTGTTTATTCCCATATTATCAGTTTCTAGTTATAACTTTTATGTCTATGATCAAATTATGATTTCGTTATCGTAAAAAACTTTCATTTTCCAATCTCTAGAATGTAAGCCCTGCCCTTACTGCAATACTACTACTATCGTGCTGAAAGAATGTACAGAAGAGATAACACCCGAGACTCGAAGTCCTTCTACATTTGGTAGGTCATAAGAAACTATTGGTAGGAATGTATATTAAAGTCGTCGAATCTTTCATTGTACATAATAATGAATAAAACGTTTATTAAAAGAAAACAAAAGATATTTACAAATAATACTGAATGACAAAGAGAGCATTTATTTACTTACAGTTCTTATTTGAATTTTTTTGAAAAAAAATATACATGATATGTCATTTTACCACAGTTTACGATAAAATGAATTGATATGAACGTAATACATGCACCAACTGTCAGTCTTGACAAATTTTATTTTTCTAAATGCAACTTTCTTGGTTACTGAGAAAAATACGTTAAACACAAGATGGCAGAGTTTTGATGCAGTGCCGAACTGTAATAATTCTGTAAATGTTTCTAATTGTCAACTGATTGACCATCTGAAAAAAAATAATAAAGAAAACATCAGGATATTGTTGTGGTATCAAATCAAAGTGCTTGGTTTGTCCCCATTTTGTATTGTTTGGTGGGATTTTAAGCATTTCATGAGTTACTTTTATATTTAAAGGTTTGTCCCAGAATGCCCCACTGTAAATTAATTACATATCATTTGTATATTCAATGAATTATCCAAAATTTCATCAATTTCTCATGACCTATTCCCCATGATTTTCAACAGGAACTTAACTGTCTATTTCTCAAAATAACATTTCGTTTCGGAAAAGTTTATTATATGTGCGCAATGAAGAAATAAAAAGAGAGAAAATAGCCCGAATCAATGGGCACTACCAATTGCTTAGAAACGACCTCAATGTTTTTTTCTGTAGTTATAGTGACTACATATATTACGAAAGCCTATTAGGATCAATCTAAAGAGAAAATTTGTTTTTAAAAGGCGTTATAACGCCTTTTCAAAAGGCGTACTAACGCGAAAGGAAGGCGTTATAACGCCTTTTCAAAAGGCGTTATTACGCCTTTCAATTCCAAAAAGGCGTTATAACGCCTCTCTGAAAGGCGTTATTAGGCCTTTCCATTCAAAAGGCGTTATTACGCCTTTCCAAAAGGCATTATAACGCCTTTTTAAAAGGCGTTCTTATGCCTTTCCAAAAGGCGTTATAACGAATTTCTAAAAGGCGTTATTATGCCTTTTCAAAAGGCGTTATTACGCCTTTCGAAAAGGCGTTATTACGCCTTTTATTTTCAATACATATCTGAACATATTTAGCCAAACGGAGGGGGGGGGGGTGCAGAAATCGTACCTTTGAGACATGAATTTCACAATTAGATATAGGACTAATTTCTCAAAAAGATAATTTTAATTTAAACAGATAGCAATTAGATTTCCAGGAAATAAATTTAAAACTACAAGATGCATCTGCTTATATCCCAGATCTTCACAAGTAGAGTGTCGCCTTATCTTAATACGAATGCACACAGTTGTCAGTTAGATGTGCAGCAATATAGAGAATTGCATAAATAAAGATAGTTTTGATTAAATCTTTCATTTATATTTATTAAAATAAAATAAAGCGTGTCCATTTTTTTTTTCAAGTAGGCCAGTAGTAGAGTGCAAATGGGGTACCCACATCCACACTTTTTGGGGAAAAGTCTAACAGTTTAAATATTAGAATTAACTATTGGTTGCTTGGTTCCTGAACATTTTGTTGTAGTGTGTAAAACTGTGGCTAATTCTTGCATTTAAATAAAGTTTTACCGAGAACCCCTCCCCACTACTTTCGCCAGTAGAGTGGGGTGGGGTGGGGGGCTATTCAAAGCATGGGTCTGTTAAATGTAAAATAATGGTTATTCCAAAATCGTAAAAACCCTTTTGGAAAGGCATAATAACGCCTTTTAGAAAGGCGTAATAACGCCTTTTGGAAAGGCATAATAATTAACGCCTTTTTAAAAGGCGTTATAACGCTTTTTGGAAAGGCGTAATAACGCCTTTTGAATGGAAAGGTGTAATTACGCCTTTTGGAAAGGCATAATCACGCCTTTTAGAAAGGCGTTATAACGCCCCTTGAAAAGGCGTTATAACACCTTTTGAATGGTAAGGCGTAATAACGCCTTTTAAAAAGGCGTTATAGCGCCTTTTTGGAAGTAAAAGGCGTAATAACGCCTTTTGAAAAGGCGTTATAACGCCTTTTTTCGCGTTATTACGCGTTTTTTCTCTTTAGATTGATGCTAATAGGCTTTCGTTATATATAATTAAATATTTGCTGTATTAAAATGTTTGCTGTCGTCCACTATGATATAAAATTATTTTAACTGTAATCATATTATTTCTATTAATAGTTAAATTAATTTTTCTTTTTATTATAAGCCTATCATACATGTAATATTGTTTGCCTATAAACTGAAAATAGAGAACAAAGTGTCAAAAAACATGCCTTTTATTCATAATAGAGAGTGTATCTTGTCCAGTATGTGCTCCCACAGACACCGTACATGTAACTGCGAACGTAATTATAGAAGAAGGAACTTCCAGAACCCAGGATCAAAGCCCTTCTAGTTTCGGTAGGAAATATGACACTAATGTTTTAATTAGAAAAAGGAAACAAAACTAGATGCGATCTCGTTGCGATCAACGAGAGGTCTTCCGTCCGATTCTGAAAAAGACCCCCAAAATCAAGCTGAAAAAGTAAATCAAAAATGTTGGACACAAGGTGGGTTGAACTCAAATAACCAGCATGAAAATCAAGCGCACTAAATACTACGCTATTGGGTTTACTTGTACGAGGGGTGTTAACAAGTTCTATTGTGAGCGCGCTATTTTCAAGAAACCAGTCAAACTTTTCAGATAAAATCTTAACCTATTTTCCAATAAATATACAAAACTTTGGTGCTTTGCAGTGCTCATTGCAAAACATACAACTGTTTTAATTTGATAAATCTTGCTTTACGGAGCATGCTACATTTTGGCACGTTTACATCACATAGACTCTTTATCAAAATTAAAAATTGCACAATTGTAGTGCAAAGAGATTTGTTATATTTTACCTGTCGCATAAGTATTCATGAAACATCACCGGGAGATATTTTGGATCAAATTGGAGGGTATATGACTGTTTTATAGCAATTTATAAATGATCAACACATAAAAACACAGCCAAAAATCGGTACGTCATGGAGCGTCATGGAGCACTGCGCTACGTAAAAATTATGAATGCAGACAGGAAAATGTCTAAAAAGAGATTAAAATGTGCAAGATGCTGCCGGGAATTTCCTACACATACAAAGGACAATAGTTTTCAAATTGTTGTAGCTTTATAAGAATGTAAAGATTAACATTTTGAATGATTAACCTCATCGATACTTAAATACCCCTTTATTGCATGGACGTTGTGCCTTTATGGATTTGCATAGTTTCCATACCTGATCGATTAACGGCATAGACTTTTTTTCCCAAAGATCTCAATAATAACCGAATCAGTTCAAAAGACATTATAGTAGAAAAGTAACATGTCTTGATATAGATATTCAAATTTAGAGTAGAAAAAAGAAAAGAAAAATCGGAAAAAATGAAAGATTTAATGAACTGCGACAAAGCTTAACGTGTTGAAATCTGGCTGTAACGTCGCCTTACGTCAAGTGATTGCTCAGTGAATCCCATGACCTCATAGTAAAAATCGTAGTAAATTGTTAAGATTGTAGTAAACGGACCTGATTTCTTACATACAAATAAACAAATTGTAGGAATTTATTCAGACATAGGTCATACTTCACAGTACACAATAGATTTTCCGTAATTCAATGTGTCCGCGAGCTTTTCTAACAACCCTCGTATATATATACTTCTGCAACAGTGCATCTGTCTAGGAATTTTGAAAGGCGGGTCACTATTCATAATTTCGAAATTAGAAACGATGAAAATTCGAATTTGAAAGTAAATTACAAATATCGTAAATCTACACTAAATCTCATATTTTTATAAATTTTTAGCTCAGATAAGCCATATCTAGCTTTAAGAGATTGAAGGATATACATCATTTATATATAGACTTTCATGGCTTATTATCGATCAGATCGATGATTAACAAAGCATGTGGTACATGTAACTTTGAAAAAATTTAACTATCTAGAACGATAACTGTGTGTTATATTCATTCTGCAGATTAATGCAGAAGTCAATGTCATGATTTTGAACTAAAGGACAAATTAAAGGAATCATCACCTAATAAACAAAGGAAATAAATGTCTTTAAAAAAAACAAAAAAGATATAATAAATGTCACTTAGTAAAACAAAGATTATTATCAAGGTTCGTACATTCATTTCGTTGAAATACCTTGATTTCTAAAAGAATTCATACAAATGAATTAATTTTTTGCTAATATTTTCAAAAAAATTGATACAGCCATACAATGAATTAAATAAATTGAAGAATGTTAAATATTTGATAAATATTAAACGTGGTTTTTATCATTAACCGGCGTATGTTCATTTCTACAGTATTAAGATACTTGGATGGCATAGTTTTTACTGGAGAAAGAACAACTTTTAAATAAAGGCTTAGATTAAGTAAAACTGTTATCGGTCTGTTCATGTTTCTTTAAGTTGATTTATTTATTTTTTTTTATATAAAACTGTTCATGTAAAACTAAATACCTTCTAAATTTTTTTTAATTCCTAGAATGTGCTTCGTGTCCAGAATCTGGCTCTGCGTCTACTGAGGAGAGGACACTTGCAGATGAGGGAACTTTTAAATGGCAAATACAATCAAGTTCAGGTAGGTTATTAAAATACATGTAACATCATGAGAAAACTAAACTATCTTTGGGTAAAATTTGATCATTGTTCATCATAAAAAAATTAAGACAGTTAATTATTCTTATTTTAAGTTTTTGCTATCATATATTATGCCTTAGGCACATTTCCCGGCTGGTGGCCGTAGACCGATGGACCGTGGTAATCGGTGGTAATCCGTGGTGTGAGCGATGTCTTGCATCATCGGTCTACATCGGCCTGGTATAGTCCTTAAAGAATCAGTCATATTGTCCAGCGATGGGGTATACAATAGGCAACCAATGTGATTTTTGATAAAATGGTGTGGTTGCTGGCCGGACTTACAAAGGCCCAGCTATGCATTGCTAATCATAAGACGATGTAATAGGCCGATGAAGATTACGTCGATCAGACATTGGTGAACATCATTCGTACACATGTACGTCGGTCAACTATGGGTCAATGTTTGGTCGACCATCGAGCGATTATCGGCCGATGTCTCTTGCCCACCACTACATCCCCCCTCCGATGACCTCAGATTCAACGGGCACTTGACGATTCTCGGCCATACATCGGCCAATCCTTGAAAGATGTAATAATAATGGGTTGCCGATGAGGAGCGACATCGCGTACAGACATCGCTGATTTTAACTACAACCTTTTTATACCGTTGACCCCTACCGATTCACCAAATGGACTTATCACCGTCCAGTGTCCGGTCGGGAACCACGCCATTTTTATCAAAAACGCATTCTCATTGTATACCCCATCTCTGGATAATGCGACTGATACATGTACTTTTTCGATCAAAAATAGACGATGTTCAACACAATTCAACCGATCTGTTTTTCGCCAGTTTCTAATTAATCCGTAAAAATATAATGTATACTTGTACAATACACATGTAATTATTATTTATTGTAAAAGACTTCCTCGGATATATTGGTGCTGCTGTACTGGGTGGAGCTTTCTTTGGGTCCTTCATCACAGCATTTGTTTTTATTGTTCTTCGACGAAGAACATCAAGACAGAAAAGGTAATAAAATTTCTTTTTGAAGAGAGAGTAGTTTTTATGAATTCATAAAAAGAATTCTTATACTTTAATTTTTTGACATTGTCGTCAGAGAACCAACATCGAATGCACTCCACAATTTAGCAGAGCGTGACATTAATCGCCAGTCGGTCCAAGATCACGGCAACGAAAGTAGACGAGCAAGCCTCAAGACTAACAATAAAACGGTACCTTGTACATTCAGCTTCTTCTATTAGTAAAAATTGGTTTTATTTTAGTACATAATCTGTTTCATATTTGAATATTTTACTTGAAAGAAATTTTAATGGCACATGAAACCTACATAAAGTCTACAAATCCTTACGATCAACGTTTTGGTTTCTAATTTTCTATCGTCAACTTTCATTTCCTGTATAGCAATACAATCTTATCACCTATATCTGGATTTTAAGTCTCCTAATTTAATAATGTATAAGAGCATAATTATGTAATTTGTGCAAACAATTCGTAAAACGAGGCAAGCTTTAGATAAAACAAGTTGATGAAACAAGAATATCAACAGTCTCATCGAAAGTCATCAAGTTCAATGGCTAATGCAATGAACGTGTCATTAAATCATTAAGTCGAATGCTGACTGATCTATGTTTTTCATTTTAATTGTTACATTCAATACAATTATTAATATTCTATTCTGTAGTTTTAAATAAAACTCTAATCTCTCATCAAATAGGCAAAAGGCCCTGTGGAAACCACTGAGTTTATTACAGAAGAAGATGGAGTGTACAACCATTTGAATGCATCAGAGACCGTTGATAGAGATGAGTACTATGACCATGCTACAGCAGGTGCCCAGATTCACTCTGAAAACAATGATGATTATGATCATGCAGGGTCTTTATTTCTTACAGTTTCAACAGTCGATGATTATGTTGCCTGAAAACAAAGGAAGTAATACATGTTCGATAAATGTATGATTTGAATAAGATTTTAAAGGAATATTCTTTAAATTAATAAACAATATGTGATATAGAGATTTTGTCACTAAGTATTGTGTTTCAGTATTATTGTTTTTATACTGTTTGACATGAAAGATATTTCCACAACCACATGCACATTTTATATATATATAATAGAAATTCTGTTAATACAGGTAATTAAAAAATTTCATTAAAATATTTTTACAATGACCTCAAATGAGTGTTAGAAATGCATATAAGTTTTCAATTAAAAGTAAAAGACTTTTCATAATTTTGATAAATTTCAACTTCCTGTGATTTTGTGATTTCAAACTGTATTGTTTGGTACGAAACTGGTTTGTATTATTTCTCGCTAAACAGCCATCAGAGGAATAAGAAGTGCAGTACAACTCTGATAGCGCACATTATGCAAATTGTACATTGTAAGTTAATATCTTAAACATATAGATTTGCTCGTAATAATGAAATATGTTTGACAGGTTCATTTATTATTGGCAAAATTGATATTTTGTGCCACTCCAAAATTATTCGAATTGTGCTATATGTGCAAAGGAACTTACTTCGTTACATGTGCATGTATTAAGAACTATCGGACAATGCACTCTTTACTTTTCTTTTGAAGTTTAATTTTTTTGTGACGCCAGCCAGAGTGCTTCTCAATTTATGTATTATTTATCAGTGAAGAGTGATAAGCCTTTGAGACAAATCTTTAATCTAGGTTTTAATGTTTGTTGTGGTAGTGATGGTTACAGAAAAGAATTAGAGGTACTGTAAGCACTGAGCTCACTAAATGATACCCCATTTCCCATATGATTATGATTGCAAAGTACATAAACAGGCTTTGCTCTAGGAATGAAACCCGAAATAATTGTCAGATCAAAAATTTAAACGAAATTCAAAGAATTGTGGTCCCCCGCTTTCGGTGTCTTTTTGAATGAGATGCTATTTTTTATGACGTATATATTGTATCTAATATGAACACCATATAATATGTAATTTATTTAGAAATTATCACTGAAGTTGTTTTTTTTAAATAAGGTCAATCGTGAAGGTCAAGGTCGAAGGTTAAGAAATCATAGCATGCTCGAAGTTATCTTGTCACATGTAATGCACAGTCATGTAAAATATGAAATCCCTTTCTCTTCTCGAAATGTGGAACAAGATGTGTTTTTGAAACACTGATGACCCCGTATGGCAACATAACGAAGATTACACTTTTTTGAAATGCAAATTAATTATATTATTAGCCAAAGTAGGGTTTTTCCCACGAAAAAATACGATTGTGAAATACAAAATCCCTAGCACCACCTGTTCAAAAGTTAAAGTCGAGGATAAATTTTTGAAAGGTAGGTCAAACTCCAAGGTGAAAGGGTCTGAGTTATTGGTTTCTTAAAAAAGGTTTTCTTACAAGAATTACATATGTGAAGTACGAAAGCCCTAGCCGTTACCGTTCAAAAGTTATGGTCAAGGTAAAGTTTTTTCATAAGTACGTTAATCTCCAAGGTCAACGTCAAAAGGTCAAAGTTGTTGGTATCCAATGAAAGGTCTTGCAACAAAGAATATATATGTGAAATATGAAAGTCCTAGTACCTACCGTTCAAAAGTTGTGACCAAGGTTAATGTTTTTATAAAGTAGTTAAAACTCCAAGGTCAAGGTCAAAGTTCTTGGTATCCAATAAAAGGTCATCTCACAAGGATTATTTTTGAACAAGAACAAAAGCCCTAGCCCTTACTGTTCAAATGTTATGATCAAGGTTAGACGAGCGTACAGACGGGCGGACACCCCAATCACTTTATTCCTACTACTTTTCAAGAGAAGGGTATAATAACAGTTTATTTATATAGGCATTACAAAAATTTAACAGACAGAAATTCGATAAAAAATTCAGCTATTTCTTTCCTAACATTCAATTTGCTTCCGACGCCAATGATTTCATAGGCTTACAGCATACAAAAGATATGTCATAAATCACCTAAAGTAACCCAAGCCCTAGGCCTCTGTCAAAAAATTATTTTTCTTATTTATGCAAAATTTAGAGATAACGAACATTATTCAACTAAAAAATCCATTTTACAATACGAATTTTGTAGAGGAGTAAGTATGGGCATCTAAACCATAAGAAGTAAGAGCAGGTCCTATGGAGGAGTGAATATTCCCTACCGGTCGATCACACCAGTCGCATGCTTCTTGTCATAATCGGGAAATAACGTAAAAATCCGTCGACAATTCAGTGTTCATTTATTGGCCCAACAGTTAGCATGAATGAGAGATACTGTCAGCACTGAGCGCACAACATGATACTACCTGCGCCTCCCATATGATTATAATGGCAAAGTCGATGTTTTGCTAAAGAAGACCCGAATTAAGTGTCAGATTAAAAATTAAAATAAGAGATGCACAGTGGTATCATGCAGTAAAGAATCTGTGAAAGTATCATAATAATTTTATTTAGAAATATAGGTGGAGTTGCGGATAAGAGATGGATATTCATCATTATTATTGAAATAATGGCAGTGGCCACGTCTTGCTATAGGAAACCCAAAATAAGTGTCGAATCAAAAAGTAAATAAAGGAAGTACACCTTGTTTCTATGTAACAAATATTCTGTGCAAGTCTCATTAAATTTCATTCACTGTTATAAAAGGAGTTATGGGTATCCCAAAGCGTAATAGACAAACGCACGGACATCGCGATCACTATATATCCTCCTCCTTTTCAAGCGGAGGGTACAAAATGTTTGTCATTATTTTATTAAATTTAATGCTAGATTGTATTTGCTGATTATGCCATTTTATATCTACAATATATAGATCATACAAAATGATGACTGCAAACAAAACTGCTGATATGTTTGTTGATCAACTTTTGTGTTAATAATTTACTTTGTTTTTTTTTTTTAAATTAAACCTAGATAGATCATAATCCTACGTATCGAATTAACTGTGATATAAACCCCATAAATAAGGTGATGATACGATTACATGCAAGGAAAGAAGCACGAAAATGATTTCTCTGTCTTCCAGTTTTTGGGTCAATCCTCATAGAATAATTTTAAACGGGTACTTCTTTGTTTCTAGTTCGATATATGTTCAAGATATTATTTCGGTGAGATCGGTATACTTGTGATTCGATATTTAAAAGGTATATAGAGAATAATACATACCCTTTTTCACATCCTGTATCAGCCCGAGGCACCAATATCAGACAGAGGGCCGAAGGCCCGAGGGCTGATACAGAATGTAATGTTGAAAAGGGTATGTATTAATATGTTTATTACATACTTAGTAATAAAATAAAGCAAACATTAAGTTGAGAAGAAAATACGTATATAATAACTCATGGACTTCAAGATTACATACCTGATATTGTCTCGTACGATTTGGATTTGTTTCTACTTCTATACTAAATACACTCGATCCGTAATTTGAAAATAATCTATTATATTTATTTCAAAATTAAGATTAACCTTATTTTTAGAGTTAAAATTAAGTGAATATGAATGCACCAACCATTGTGTACGATAACAAGTACTGTTTTGTGGTTTAATTTACTAAGGGTGTGATATTGACGTCACAATAGCCGTATTAGCCATGCAGGGCTGATATGGATTTGCGGGGCTGATATAGGTTATCAGCCCTGCAAATTCACATAAGTCCTGCAGGGCTAATACGGCTATTCTGACGTCAGCCATAACGCAAAAAACATGTATTTATTACTAAGTGTGTAATAAAATACAGTAGATGATATATAGATTTACGTTTACCTTAAACTGATCTCTTTATAACATTTTAACATGACCTATGAACAAATGAAGTATATGTAAATTACATCTTTTATGAAATTTAAATTCAAAGTATCTTGTTTATGAAAGATTCAATTGTCATAAATTCTTTATTATTCCAAAATTTACATATATTGTACAATCTTCTAGAATGGAAATCGTCCAACCATGTTAATTTTTTTCTTTTTGCATTTTTTACTTAAAGTTTGTAAAAACAGGACATATTTAAAAGGAAGCAAAATAAAGGCACTATATAAGTCTGGTGTCTTTAAGTATATACTGAATATATTTTGTAAAAAATAACATGACAAGGAAGAAATGAAATGTATTCATTGTTAAATTAAGCATCTTTATCTTTTGAAATAGGAAGTAATAACATGTAGCAATGATAAAATGGACCACAGACCACGTAAATATTTTTTTAAAAATACATTTAAATCATTTTTCTATTTTATATTCTTAATAAAGTGTTTTTATTTTTGCTGTATAGTTTTTAGTTTTCATTTAGGAAAATAAAGTTTATAATAAAATGTATATATTTTTCAGCGTATTATGCCATTATATGCATTCTATGTACTATTTGTTTAAGATGGCGGTGGCTGTGTTTTTGACAAATGTCCGACCACATCTCACGTTCAATCCACAGAAAATATGATTGCCACGACACAAGTTGTCACTACAAGTACGTTTACTTCCATACAATACATATCATTTTGAAAACGATATATACATGTACATGTATACCTGTATAAAATGAATATCCATTGCTTGCCTCCATCAAATATTGCTATCAGTGAGATAAATGAATAAATTTTTATTGCAATCCAGGAGTAATATTAGTTTGAAGTAATATACATTGGCCTACACTCGGATACACTTACGATAGAAGATTATTAGTGGGTATTACTTATTTTCTGCTTTAAGTTTCAATGACAGTCGATTTGTCTTTTCAGATGAGAAATCAACAACCAATTTCATACTAGATGTAAGAGATCAGGGTAATTATTTGTCCGATTTTATACTTGGTAATTGGTAAATATTATAGACTGATTCAATGTAGCTTAACGCGAATTCAGCAACATTTAAGCTTTATGTCTGCAGTTTGTTTATATGAAATAAAAATAATAGCAGTATATGATATATAATTATGAAATATTTTTTTATTATAGTAATATTTAATTATATGACTTTATAAATCATTAGATGCCCTATCTGCAGCTGTAGTTGGTGCCTTTTTGTTTTTTTGCACTTTCAGTGACGATCAAAATTTAAATATCCAGAATCCGGCATACGAGGCCGCAAGCATTCCACGTGTTTATGAAAGAAGAAGCATGGTTTATGATGATATGAAAGATTTTTCGGTATATTCTTTTTCCTTTAGATGATTTTCAAAAATTACAATTGTTTACCACAGTTAACTATTATAGTTAACAATAATTAATATTTTTCTTTTTATGCTCAGAAATAATTACCTTGGTTTACTTTGAGAGCTTGGGTTCCAAAGGTGGTCATAGCCAAGGGGTGGCAATGGGGATAAGCTCCCATTGTCTATAAAATGCTCCTTATGGCGTGCGTCTCAAATAACCTCTGACAACCAAAGTCCAGCTCCTAGCCTGCTCGTGTGACTTTCACCAAGTCCGGCGGAACTGCTACTACTGATAGGAGAAGGGGTGAAGGCGAGTTACCTGGCGCCTGAAAACCAGTGCTTTGGGTAGATGGGGCTCATCAGTCTGGGAGGATAGCTCATCTAAGAGAAGGAAAACTCTGATTTCAAACCTCCGCTGCCTTGCGGTCATACCCAACCACGGGAAAGGCTAGGTGAAGGAAACACTGATATAAAACCAAATGGGCAGACTGTGCTCAATATCCAGGGAAGGAAAGCAGTCTAGGAAGGAAACTCCAAAATCAAACCACCTTTTCTTGAGGTTACTAGAGGTTAGCGTAGGGCCAACAACCCTGCCTATAAAAACAGCAAGTTACAGAAGCATCAACGACAAACCAAAACCAACATAACCTGGGCCAGATTGGGCCTACTTCAAGTGGAACTATGATGCTGTGCAATGAAAGCCGAAAAGAAACTGCAGAGCTGACCCCCTTTCTGACTCCCAGAAAAACCATCAGATTTGCCACCTGGAACATCAGAACAATGTATGAAGCAGGAAGAACAGCACAGGTGGCAAAGGAGATGAAGCATTACAACATCTGTCTCCTAGGACTTAGTGAGATAAGGTGGTTACAGACCGGACAGCTGAGGCTAACCACTGGAGAAACGCTGTTATATTCAGGACACACCCAGGAGGGAGCCCACCACATCGAAGGTGTAGGTCTGATGCTATCCCAGGAGGCACAACGTGCTCTCATCGAATGGGAACCTGTCAACTCCTGGATAATAACAGCCAAGTTCAATACTAAGGAAAGCAAGATCAAGTTAAACATCAAACAATGTTATGCCCCCACAAATGACGCTGATGAGGAAAAGAAAGATGCCGTTTACCAAAAATACAGACAGTCTTAGATAAAACAGGCAAGAAAGACATGACAGTACTCATGGGTGACTTCAATGCAAAAATTGGAGGTGACAACACAGGCTACAATGAAGTCATGGGCACACAAGGTCTGGGCTACATGAACGAGAATGGTGAGAGATTTGCAGACCTATGCTCACTAAACCAGCTTGTGATAGGAGGAAGCATCTTCCCTCAAAAAAGAATTCACAAGACCACATGGAGATCCCCTGACCGTGTTACAGAGAACCAGATTGATCATATCTGCATTAACAAAAAATTTAGAAGAGCATGGAAAGATGTCAGGGTGATGAGAAGAGCAGACATTTCATCAGACCACCATCTGCTGATGACGGCATTAAGGCTACGTCTGAAGAAGTTCAACAACATAACAAACAGGAGGACAAGTTACAACGTGAGTGCCCTCAAAACAAAGGAAGTAAAGACAGCATTCCAACTAAGCTTGTCAAATAGATTCCAGCTACTACAAGACCAGCCTGAAAACAACGATACCAACACTGAGACCCAAGGGCAGCACATCAAGGAAGTGTGGCAAGGCACATGCGAGGAAGTCCTAGGCAGAAGAAAAACTCAGCACAAGGAGTGGATCTCTGGTGATACCATGAGGAAAGTGGAGGAGAGGAAGGAAAAGAAAGCAGTGCTGAATACAAGCAGGACAAGATCAGCAAAGACAAAAGCTCAAGAGGACTACACAGCCACAGACAAAGAAGTTAAGAAAAGCATCAGGAAAGATAAAAGAGATTACATCGACAACCTGGCCAAACAAGCTGAAGAAGCGGCGGGACAAGGAAATTAGAAAGAACTGTATATGATAACAAAGAAGCTTGCCAACAAGTTCCAGCAAACAGACAAGCCAGTGAAGGACAAAAACGGGAAAACTCTTACAACAACAGAAGAAGAATTAAAGAAATGGGTAGAACACTTCAGAGAACTATTAAATAGACCATCACCAGAAACCGGACATTCAACTAGCCAATACAGACCTCCCGATAAACTGTGATAAGCCAACAAAGACAGAGATCAGGAGAGCAATTAATAAACTTAAAAATGGAAAAGCGGCAGGGCCTGATGAGATACCAGCAGAAGCGATCAAAGCTGATACAGAGACAGCCATTAACATCCTATACAACCTTTTCAACAAGATCTGGAAAGAAGAGAACATCCCAGAAGAATTGAAAGAAGGCATCCTTATTAAGCTGCCAAAGAAGGGAGACTTGAGAGATTGCAGTAATTACAGGGGGATCATGCTCCTATCAGTGCCTGGGAAGGTCCTCAACAGAATACTTCTCGAGAGAATGAAAGAGGCAGTGGACCCAAAGCTCCGTGACCAACAGGCTGGTTTTAGAGCCAACAGATCATGTGCTGACCAGATAGCCAGTCTACGCATCATTACAGAACAATCACTGGAGTGGAAGTCCCCCCTATATGTCAACTTCATCGACTACGAAAAAGCATTTGACAGCGTAGACCGAGAGACATTGTGGTAGGTACTGAGGCACTATGGAGTACCAGAGAAGCTAGTCTCCCTGATTAGAAACACCTACCAAGGCATGATATGCAGAGTTACCCATGCTGGCCAGATGTCTGAGAGTTTCGAGGTCAAGACAGGAGTCCAACAAGGTTGCTTGTTGTCACCATTTCTTTTTCTCTTGGTCATTGACTGGATCATGAGGACAACCACAGCAGGCAGGAACAATGGCATACAGTGGACACTCCTGACGCAACTTGACGACCTTAATTTTGCAGATGACCTGGCTCTCCTTTCACACAACCAAAGCCAGATGCAGGATAAAACAACCCACCTTGCAACAACATCGGCAGGAACGGGCCTCAAAATTAACTTGAGGAAGACAGAATTGATGAAGATAAACACCACTGTCCAAACACCAGTCACAGTTGGTGGTGAGGCCATCAAAGAAGTTGAATCCTTCATCTACCTGGGGAGTGTGGTGGCCAGGACAGACACGGTGGCACAGACTGCGACATCAAGTCAAGAATTGGCATGGCTAGAACGTAAAGTCCGTCCTACTGTAATGTGCAGAGACGTGGAGGATGACTAAAGTTACCCTACAGAAGATCCAGACATTTTACAACACCTGTCTCAGGCGCATCTTCAACATCCGATGGCCTGATAGGATCTCAAATGAAGAACTATGGATGAGAGCAGGACGGACAGGAACCAATGGAGGTACAAATAAGACAGAGGAAGCGGCGCTGGATTGGACACACATTAAGGAAGTCACCATCCAGCATCACACGCCAGGCCCTGACCTGGAACCCACAGGGCAAAAGAAAACGAGGAAGACCTAGAAACACCTGGAGGCGTGACTCGGAGTCGGAGCTAGGGACACAGAATATGACCTGGCACGATGCAGCCAGAGCAGCCCAAAATCGTGTTCGTTGGAGGACGGTCGTTGATGGCCTATGTTCCTCACGGAACGACAGGCTTAAGTAAGTACTTTGAGAGCTTTGATAGGATTGATTACAATACATTTTAATGGTGTTACGATTTAAATTCAATGAAATACGTAACATAAGAAAATCTATTTTAGGCTTGGAATTTATTTGAAAAAAAATCAGCTCTTTTTATAGATATAATACTTTTAATATTAGATGTACTTGGTAGTAATTTAAATATTGATTATAGATGTTTCTTTAATATTTGATGCTTTAGTACATTATTGTTCACTATAATACTTCTGTGTTAGTCTGTTATGGAATTATTACAAGTTTAAGGGTAAGTCTGCTAAGAAATAATTATATACAAATTTAAGGGTAAGTCTGCTAAGAAATATTTATATACAAGTTTGAGGGTATGTCTGTTAAGAAATAATATAAAAGTGTAAGGGTACGTCTGATAAGAAATAATTACTAGTATATACACTGTACAAGTTTAAGGGTATGTCTGTTAAGAAATAATTATATACAATTTCATGTACTTTGACACTTTGAAAAACTTAAGCGAAAACTTTGATACTTCGATTATCTTTGGCAAAAACTTTGACACTTTGATAAACTTTGGCGAAAACTTGACACTTTGATTTACTATAGTTAACTTTACACAATTTCAATTCATTAAAGCAAAAACATGCATTTAAATTTTTCATCAAACTTCAACAAAACCATCAAACATGCACGTCTTTGTAAATAAAAGAGAGATAAACGCCTTTGAATTTAGATCCAAAGAGTATAATGTGTATGACCACATGCAGGAAACAAATACACCGGAGGGAAGTAACTCCTACAGTTACACATCACCTGAACCCTCAGGAAAATCAACCTGTCAGCAGGAAAACGGATCAGGATCTCTAGGAATCGTTTTAGATGATTTCGATGAGAGAGAAGATGATCCGACGTGTAGTGACCGCTCAGAGGAGATATCTAAAGAAAAAGAGGTCAGTGTCGTTTATTTTGTGCTTGAGAAAGAAGTGCAATGAACAAAGAAAACATTTTTCATGTACTAAAGTAATTTTTATAGAGCATGATACACAGAATCTATGTTATAAGAAACCTATTTTATATTTTTTATTAATTTCTTTAGTACCCTATTTACTTTCTTCTAGATGTTCAAAGAACAAATGAAAAAAATAAGAAAATTGCCATGACCAGAACTTCGATTGAATTTTAGCTCATAAAAATCTGCAGCATTTGTTTGAACGTTTTTTACTCAGCATTTATTTCGCAGACTTATAAAAATGAACTGATACCAGATACCAGAGATGGGGCCTTGACTAAGCTCCCTCTATACCAATACATAGCAATAAGCCCTACAGCACGTGGTCACGCAGGGTGTTTTATTTTTTAAAATACAAAGTCATAATTTGTATGCTAAAAATATTTTTAAAAGGAAGTATTAAATATTTTATTTAATATTCTCATTTTTTAGAAAAATGAATCATTATTATAAAAGAAATTATAATTATAAATGTCAAGGGAAAATAAACATTATTAAAGATGAAATAACCTTAAAAGCAGGGATTTTTAGCTGAGTTATTGTATCAAACAACAGAATAACAATATTAGGGAGTGATTACTTTTTTATCTGGCTGAATGGGCTACGGTCGCTTAAATACAGGAGCCGATGCATCAGTATACTACCTTGTAAAGTCATCCCTAGAAAATGTGAACCCTGCGCACAGATGTCCACTGACTAGTCCATACTTTACGACTTTTGTTTAAATGATGTAAAAGAGTTCAATGTGCCTACTGATAAGCCCAATATCCGCATGCCTGGCGTGAACTGCTGGTATGGATGGTTGAAACAACCAGGTGGTCGTGACGAGGGGTTCATTTTATTGATGCAGCTGGGCTTGAAAATATAATCTAAAACAATTAAAAATATTTGGCAGGAAAAAGAAAAGGAGAGACCAAAAAAAAAAAAAAAAAAAAAAAAGCTGTGAACTAATCTTCGGAGAAACCAAAGAAATGTTAACTACGTTCGACAAATATATTGAACTTCTCAATTCAAGCAATTCTAAAAATCCTGGTCGACCACTGTTCGATAGGAATGGGAGGGTGGGTAAAAGTTTCAGCACTGACTGATGACGAATAAGTGTCGTGACGTCAAAGTTCTAGTGTTAGGTCTACTAATATCCCCAGCTATGAATGGAAATGATAAATAACGTAAATACTACCAGGTGAACCGGATGCCTTTTCGACCAGGCCAGATCACAAATATTTGTTTCACTTTCAATTGATAAATAAATTTAAAAACCCTTGGCTGTTAAATCCTTATAAATTAGCAATTAAATTAATAAAAGCAAACTTTCTTATAGAATTTAATCATGAAAAAAAATGTGATTCATTATTCAATAAGGTACATTTCTTCGAAAATTCCTTGAAAATAGAATGTTCAACTAGATTAATTATTTCTTTTATGTATAGATGTTTCGGTTTACATGCATCGACCTTTCTTCTTTTAAAATGCGTCAAGGAACATATTCCCTAGAATCTTTAAGTTGTTAAAGATGCCATGTTTCTGATATATACATTTATAGAAACGTAATCAACAAACATAATGAATATGGATTCAACAATATTCATTTATTTCAAATGCGACAGACATTAAATCATATGATCCATTTGCATGTAATTTGCTCGCGTGGCTCAGTGGTTGAGCGCTTGCTAGATCTAGAGTTGAATATAAATGAGTTAAACCTTACGTCGCAGGTTAGAATCTCATTGCGAGACGAGGAGACTATGCCTTCGGATGACACCATATGAAGAATGTTCATGTGTCGCAGTAGGTGATAGCATAAAAAGGTGACTATACCCTGAAGACGAAACTCGAATATGGAACAACTGACATTTTTGCGTTTGTAATAAAATTTAATTTTTATGTAGCGTAATCGTCCATAGTCAGTTATGCATATACACATGAATGAGGTGCAGCATTTATATAGAATCCCATAAAATCCAGATATGGCCATGCAGTTCACTATAGCACCATCGAGCATTGACTTAAGGGTCGATGGCGCGATAACGATGAAGCGATGGAGCATTCGCTAGAGAATGCGATGACAAAAGTTCGATAACAGGATCGGGCAAAAGTGCGATGATAGTGTCCAGTCAACCCGTACACAGACCGAGTCGTACACAAACCGGGTCGTACACAAAAAGTCAACTTGTACACAAATCAGAAGTCAACTCGTACACAAAGTTTTATTTACTAATGTAAGGAAGTATTTTTATATAAAAAATGTATAATCTAGAAAAAAATAAAATAAGGACGAAGAGAAGTTTTAATA
The DNA here is from genome assembly GCF_032062105.1 of Saccostrea cuccullata. NCBI lineage: Eukaryota > Metazoa > Mollusca > Bivalvia > Ostreida > Ostreidae > Saccostrea > Saccostrea cuccullata. The sequence continues at coordinate 53,703 of NW_026936706.1, forward strand.
TCTAAATTTTTTTTCATAAATACGTTAAATAATGGTTAAAATTTTTTATAGCGTTTCTTGTTAGGTCTAAGGAATTGAAACAATCTATACTGTTCATACGAATATAATGGAATGCAGACTATTGAAAAAAAATAAATTTAATACATCTATGTCTTTTTGGTCTATTGCATGATCGATGTCAATTATTCGCATTTATATTAAAGATTGTTTTTCTTGTGCATAAGTTTTACTCATTACTTGATACATCTATGGTGATCTTTTGGTGGCCTTTGTTGCATATTTAAAAAATATCTGTTAGACCTTCTTTAAAACACTGTTTGTTTGTTCTCTCTCCCGGCAAACTGGCTAAAAATGGCCGGACTAAAAAACAACTAATATCAAAAAACCAAGATATTTTCTTTTTTACGTTTGCTTTTCCATTCTGTCATTGTATGCGTAAGCTAAAATTTCTGAAAAAAAATCACCAACCTGCTATTTCTTTTTTTCTAACCCCGAGTAGGGAGGCTGCAAGCAATCATGTGGTGTATTTTCCGAGTTATACACTTTAAAAGTCCGTGGGGGGAGGGCTTAAGCTGCGTAAAACGGAAAAAAAACCCAATAATTTTTATTTTACCAAGAAAAAAAACATGTATAAATGAATCATTTTCCATACATGTCTATCTCATTTGAGCTTATTGTGAACCCTGTTGAAAGCTAAATTAGTTTTGGTAGATACGTATATTTGAGTTATTAACAATATATCAACAGCGATGTGTGAGATAAATGACATCTTTATTGAAGATTCGCTGTTGCAGATCTATATGGCATTTCAAAAGTAAAGGTAGAAAAACCATATATTATTTCTGTCTAAATACAGAAATTAAATTAACAGGGTATTTTGTAAAGGAGTTAATTATTTATATAAATGTTATCATATTCGTTGACGTCATATTTTATACATATAATGCATTTAAAAGGGAGTTTTTCTCTTGTTTAAGGGGGATGTACAAGCCAATTGGATCTAGTCTGGTGTGAAATAAGAAATGCCAAGAATGCGCTTAATACTCGTCTAAACTAGCCAAAAGTTACTCAAAGTGTTAATGCACTAGTTACCTACTGTTAGAGACCAAAATTAGTAAATAATTAAGTTTATTTTGTTTTAATTAGGAGGAAATTAATCATTGTAGAACTGCGCAGCTACAGCATTCACGAGATGAAAAATGCATTGAAAATGGTGTTAGTTTGATTCATTTATAATATGGCTACAACCATTTGTTTCGCTTTTTTCTTGTCATTATCTAGAATTCTTGAAAATTTGATTTTTCATATGTGTGTCTTACTGAGACCATGTGTTTATTTCGTGCGCCATTCCTCTGTCGCACAGAGTTCGAATAACATTGATTTTAGAATAAATGCGACCATAAAAACATTACTAAGTAATAATCATTAGGTAATATTACTTACTACTTTTATTTGTTGCATCGCTTCGTCTGATTAATAAAAAAAACGCGATTTTAACCCCACTCCAGCAAATCGGGAAAAACTGTTTTGTTCACAGCTCGAGTTTCCTAGAAAATATTAATACACTGAGCACGTGCTTGACATGTGCATATATCTGCTGTGGATAGATGCGTTTATAACTATGATTATATTTAATTTTTCGTGGAACAAGTCTTGATAATTTGTTGGTTTCTTTAAAACTCAAGAAAAAGCTAAAAAATGCCCTAAACATATGTGTTTACGTCGGGTCTTTTTTTTCTTTGGCAATAGAAGTTATTTTGAAATGGGGCACTGCAAGGAGGATGCTTAGCATTTAATTTGAAAATGTAAAACAATATGCAGTGCATGAAAAACAAATTGCTATTACATGTCTTACATTCGAAAAGTTGGTACATATGTCTATTTTGTTTAGCAGTTAGATAGAAAAAATAGGCAGTTAAAGGATTTCCTTCAGGCACCTCACATAAATAGCTTGATTGTTTGCAATGACCCACACATCGTATGGAGTAATGTTTGGACATAAAAACGCATCATGTCTCATTATGTTGACTACGTTGTAAGTTCTCGATCATTGAACATACGAAGCTTGATAAAACATTGACGTCGGAAGCAATTTGAAAGTGGGGGGGGGGGGCTAAGTATACGAAATTTTTTTTTACCTCCAAAAAAGCCTGACAAGCAAAAAAAGGGAAATGTCTATTTCCCAAACACGAAAATCCTATTTCGTGGGGGGGGGGGGGGGGGGCAAGGTTCGAAGTCTAGTACCAACAAATTTTCTTCCAAACACCAACACTTTTACCAATTTTAACCTATACTAAGACGTATCTATGGAAAGTGGGGGGACTAAACTTACGAAGATATGTTCAATGTTTATACTAAGTATATATTGGGAAAAAAGTGGGGGGGGGGGGGCTAAAACCCCCCTAGCCCCCCGGTTCCGACGCCTATGTAAAATATATAGAGTTGTTTTTTAAATTAAGAAGCAATCACAATGTTTGCAAACAAAGGTCCATTGCATATGCAATGTCTATCTATCATCGCCAAAAAAATGAGAGACCCCCCCCCTTCCGAAAATCATGTTCTTTTTTTCAAAATAGTGCCTAACATTAAAAAATTTTGCATTACTAAGTATGTGATGGAACATGTACTAGCCTTTTAAGACCATTTGTTGTAAATATATTTGGTTGCCCTCTCTCCCGATCTACTGCCTAAAACTGGCCCGACTCAATTTAATTTACATCCAATTACAGGATTTTTTTTCTTCAGTCAACAAACATGACAAATATGTTTGAATTTTAAGGATTTTTTTTCTCACCATATAAATACGGACACAATAATTTTCCCTGAGTTGGGAGGCCCACCAAACGTCATTTTAAAGATGTTATAAAATATTTAATTGTGTTGATTTTTTTCTTTACTCTGTAAAATTGTAATTTTGACAAAATGGGCAAAAAGAAAAAAATTATTCATTAAATCTCCTAACCCACTCTGAATGATTTTATTCCTTTTCAAATATTGCTCCGCTGTAATGGAAATTGTAAATGTTTATTTGACAAGTATATAGGAGGGGGGGGGGGGTGATCAAAAGTAAACGATATCTTAGGTATTTGATAGTTATATTATTGTTGAAATATTCAAGTATTTTTCAAAGTGTAAATTGGAGACCTTTGATGGCATATTGCTTAATTAAAACAAACCCCTTTTCAAACTTGCTTTCACCGGGCAACATAACAAGTATCATATTCAACCATCTGCCTTCCTTCACTAAAACGGTCTATCCAATCATTGATTGAATTATTAGGAAGTCATTTGTCTTAATAAACTTTGAACAAATTCTTATTAATACGTTACTTCAAATGCAGTTTTAAGATATACCATAACTATTTTAGTCGTTTGTTGAATGAGTTCCACTGAGACAACCATTTTTCGTCACAAGTACCTGCATAATGACTTTGTTTTCACATTGTGAGCAAAACTTTATTCGGCATATGCTATTTATAGAACTTGAGTGTGCACCAAATTTGCTTTTAATCTAAATTGTGGTTTTGTGGATATAGAGATAGTTCGATCACCCCTCGTACTAGTAGATACTAACACAAGGTTTTTCATATCGATTTTATGTGTTTAATTTCTTTGTGTTTCATTGGTGATAATTAAACTTTTGATAGATATTATAAGTTATCTGTGGCAAACTTACAAACTCTTAATTTTAAACTTTGATGGTGCTCATTTTTCCTTACCTGGAATCAAAAAGTTTATTTCAATACGTACACTATTTAACAACTGTTTGATAATAATACTAAATAAATTACTTCAAGCTACACTTTAACACAATTCCTCTTTGAAAAGTGTTCATATTATTTGAAATATTTTGCAACTGTAATTCTCTTCTACATTTAAAGATTGTTATGTCCCTCCATATTAAGAAGAGGTCTGGAAAACAAAATTCTATGCTAAAAATAGACCACGTGCTGCTATCAATGAACTATTTTCAAGGTTCTTTACACTCCTTTTGAAGACAACGATAGCTTGTTTTGAACTTAAAATTATCATTTAAAAGTGCAAAATTTAGACATTTTCTCAACAAATGGTTGTAGAGAGAACATTAATGCACACTTTGCGTATTTTTTTGGATTTTTTAAGGCTCTGCTGAATTCTGTAGCTGCGCAGTTCTGAGGAGCATATCAAAAGCATTTTTCTGCAAAAGTATAGATTATATATGCACAACATGCATTCAGTTATGCATATTTATTGTATCTTTATCATAAGGGTTTAGAATTTGATCAAAATATAATGTACTTTAGCCATTTGAAGAAATGTTTACATTTTGTTCTCACTGCACTAAATATGGCCGTACATCCCCCTTAAGAAATGCTTACCACATCATTTAAGACCATAACAGCAGACAGCAATCCAAGGTAATATTTTTTTTTTATCTTTAATACATATATGTGTTTATATATATTTGTGATGTATATTTTGCTAAACACACTGTCAGGCTTATTAATTAAGACTTCAATTTATCTTTTCTAATGAGAATATGTAGAAATCCGAAATTTAAAATACAATTCTAATTTGTCGTTATTCTGAATGGAACTACTTTCTTTTAATTAATGCCGTTTATTCAAATTTTACATGAAATAATATTTAATAGATATAAAAATGATTTATTTTAAAAGCTAATAAGATTAAGTAAGGTAAGTTCACTGAAGTTGATTTAAGGGTATGTACTAATTTATTCTAACAATTTAATAAAGATTAATTATATAGATTAATATTTGGGAATTCTCACATAAAGGAAAAACTTAATGATACACCATCAGTTCAAGAATTATATTTAACCGTCGGTCAATAATTTACCACATTTTAGAAATTGCTCATACATATAACATGCTTTTGGGTATCAAATCACCTGAGATATATAAACTCCGTATATTTATACAGCCGACTGAGGTATCTTGGTGCATAAGTAAGGGAAGTTGACAAATTTATTAGAAACAATTGAAAGTTTATCTCATAATTTAAAAAAAGGCATCCATTGTCAATTAAATTGAAATAATAATTAATCATTGTTCATGACCAGGGTTAAGATCTTCCATAGATATAGAAATATCATTAGGCGTTGTAAATGCAACGCTAATATTGCATGTGGTTCAAGCATTAACACTGATTTGATGTTCTGAACTGATTATTATAAATCGCCAATAATTGAAGTCATGATGCTCAGTAAAATATGAAAATTTTACGTTTAACCGCCCATGTTAGTAATTTTTTTTGTAACATTTATAAATACAGTTTCAGCTTTAAAATATAAATATCATAAACTGCATTGACGATATTTAGCAGTAATAATAATAGCCTCCATACTCTCAATACGCTTCACAATAGCGTTTATGTAAATCGTGACTTATAAGCACTTATACATTGGTTTTACAGTTTGAATTTTTTACCCTTTGGCTTTTCACACGTTTTGGTTATTGATTTTCAATTGCAACCTTAACGCGTAAAGATATGTCTCTTTTTAGCAGCAGTGTTTCATAGGCGGTTATTACGTGCAAAACATTATGTTTTAAATCTCGTATATTTAATAACTTAAAGAAGTATTAAAGTACTATAATTCAATGGGAAAATACAAGTTTATTGCATTATTTATGAAACATATGGAGATAACGAACAGAATTCAAGATCAAAAGTTCATCAAACAATTCAAAATTGGAGCAGAGCAAACACGGACCTCCATAAAATCGGAGATGGGATCAGGTGCCATGGAGGAGTTAGCATCCCCTGCCGACCGGTCACACCCGCCGTATGCTCCCTGTTAAGATTGGGAAATAACAGGAAAATCCGACGTCAATGCAGTGCTTAAATAAGGGACTAACAAATAGTTAAGAAAAACGTCAGACAGCATTTTACTCAAAGATGAATTGTATTTGCTGAAAAGGTTATTGTATCGACTACATAACTTACAAAATGATTACTTTAAACAAGACTGCTAATATTCTTCTTTCAACATCCTTTTTGTCAATAATTTACCTCGTTTTAGAAATTGTTCATACATATAACATCCTCTTGGGTATCAAATCAACTGATATATATATAAACTTCGTATGCAGGCGATTAAGGTATCTTGCTGCATAAGAAAGGGAAGTTAACGATAGCAACGTTAAAGTCATCACGTTTATTATGGACCTTTGTTGTTAGATTACTATTAACGTCTTTTTAAAGCAAAATATCCAAATATGAAACAGATGTATCAGATTCTGTGGTATCTTTTATCTGACGCGTATCAGGATAAATTGCATTGACATAAGAATGGAAATCACCATAATGATTGTTAATTGACAATACGTCGTATATACAATGTATATCTTATGTCAAGTTGAAGGCCACAGCAAGTGTTTTCTTTTTTTCATGCATAAGATTTTACACAAATTCTGCTTCATATCAATACAAAAATAGGCATGCTGATAATGGGGCACAATTTGTATCCATGGTAATTCCAATAGATTATTGGAAGGTCTGGTCTGAACAAACAACATATATGTAGATATTGTCAATCAGAAAATCAGGTATCGATCAAATGTGTAATTACCAACTTGATTTGGTAAATGTTATCATGTTCAGTTATATTGGATTAATCAAACATTACCGAACTTTAATTCATATTATATAGTTAAGTTTACTTTCAACACCTTATTTTTTTCAGATATCGTGTGAAATTTGGAATTTCAACTGGGTTAATTTGATTGAACATCTCGAACACATCATTTGTTAAAAACAATCATGGATATCCTTTCACAGAATACATTAGCAACAACAATGAGTCTGTTTATAGGTACGCTAATTATTTGCTTCAACGCATTTATATTCATTATTTTTATTAGATTACGGGTCCTCCGACAAAATTCATATTATTTTCTTGTGCTCCTGTTATCTTTTTGTGATTTTCTTGTTGGTCTCGGGTATTTTTCGCATGTAATAGAAACCAATCTTTCACTTGGGGATAGATTTTTCAAAACAATATGTGTAGTAAAGTTTAGTTTTCTTATAAGTGGAACTTTTTTGTCCTTGCTTCAAACATTTCTGATCAGCTTACAGAGATACCTGGTTATTTGTCATACCTCATGGAATGATCGTTTGTTTCAAAACTCAAGAAAATATATTGTTTGTTTCTCTAGTTGGTTGACGGTATTAATTTTTACGCTTGGCTTAATATCACCTCCTGATGAACCATTGCCATTTTGTCAAGTACAGTATGTATACAAGAAAAATTATCACATTATTATTCATTTTATGCAGTTTATCGTAGCATTACTTTTCGCAACCGTTGGCTTATATTTTATGACTCTCCGTTATATGATCAAAATAAATAGAACTGTTGTCGCCAAACCTCAACACAATTGTGATAAAAACGCAGATAAAGATTGCTCAACCAGCTCATCCAGAGGCGAAAAGAACATTTCGCAAATACATGACACCAATAGCGGTAAAGAAGTCAGTTCAAACATCAGAACGGTGAAAGTTAAACCTTTTCAGGTATTATCTGCAGCCTCTACGGCGCAGACTCATGAATCAAAGAATACTGGACAGACAAAATCCAATCATACCCCTACCGGAAATCAAAAGTTGGCTCAGTTGAAGAAGAAAAAACTCATTAATACTGTTGTTTTGCTTGGAATGCTCTTGTGCTGCTTAATATTTTTTTCACTACCACTAATTATGACTTTCTTCTTCTATGACGAGGTCCCGGACCTCTTCCTTTTTATTGCTGCTTGTCTCTGTGGAATGAATTCCATTATAAATCCTGTTCTTTATTGTTTAAAAATTGAAACTGTGCGTTCTACTGTTAAAAATCTCCTCTGTCGATGTAAATGATAAACTATGTATAAATATACCACGTACATGTTAACATTACAACAGTATTGTACTACTAGGCAATCAGCACAACTGAGATAAACTGTCTCGTAAAGTTAAATTCTACAAACATGCATTAAGTTCGTATGTTAACAACTTTCATGCATTTTCCGGTTGGATGATTTGATGTTTTTGATTCTTTATGGTTTGTATTTTGATGTATGTATATTTATTTGTAAGGAATTATAAGATGGTGTTTTAGTATTTACACACATGTACAGCTGTTTGCAATTCTTTTTTCGAAATTGTATTAACATTATTGATTGTTTTAGTGATTTTATTTGAAAACACTTTGTATCTTTTCATCTTTACAAAGTTTGAAGGGTTGTGCCAGTTTTATAAATAAATTACTTGTTAGAAGGAATTTCCTTCATTTGTTTCGTCGTGTTCTTTCAAATACTGTAAAAGAGGATATTTAAAAAAAATCAATTTCATTGTTTAAAAATTTAAGAAGAGAATTTTTGCAGAACTATATAAAATTTAAAGTTTTAGTGGCCAATAAGTATATGTAACAAAATTGAAAACGGTTTACTCACTTTATTTTTCTTGATGCAGGGAATGCACCCTGCATTTTTATTTACCCATTGTATAATTAAGGAATAATAAAAGCAAATTGCCAAGATTATCATAGCATAGTGGAAAAAAAAATGCATATTATTAACAATTGTTTACAAGTTTATGATAGACAATTTGTTGTCCCTCTAAGAAGTAGGGGGTTCAGGTATAAATTTTCGGTGAAATATTTTCAATTAAATATATTCTAGCACAAACATGGAGACATTAAGAAATATAAAAAACTTAACTTGGTGAAAAAATTCTAAGTAGAACAGAAGTTATGAAATAATCAATGTTGTGAGTACTGCTATTTTATGTAAGGAAATTTCTATACATACGAGTATTAAATGATGGCACATAAAAGGAAGAAAAATCCGTTAAATCTGGGTATTTTTTAAAGGGTAGAGTCTATTTTTATCTAGAAGTAGGGCAAACTATATATTTTCGGAAAGGTCTATGCAAGCCCTAATTTTCTGTTTCCATATCAGCTAAAAAATATCCAAGATGGCGGCAAAATATCCAATATGGCCGCCAATAGTAAAAATGACAGATATAGTCTTATTGAAAACATACTTTCAAAATCAGGTGAGTTAAGAATGAATAATGAAATTTTATGAATTACTTTCAATTTATTACTTTTAAAAGATTTATTAAAATAAGGATCGTAATAAAATATGGTCACTAAAAGTTAGCAAAGAAGAAAGATGTCAATATTATGAAAATGGCAAAAAAAGGGAAAAAAATTTACTACAATTAATTCACAACTTTATTTTTAAATTTACATAGATCTTTAAATACATATCAAATTTTCAGTTTCAATCAATAATTGTATGTTTTATCCATGCTTCCTGGACAAGTTGAGTGTTAAGTTTCTCTCAGACTTCTGCTACTACCAGCCGCGGGCGGGTAACATAATCATGATATGGAATCATTATGATTCTATAGCATTTTCCTGAAGTCTAACTGTTTATACTCACTGAAAAAAAAATTAACCACAAAGTATGTGCACAAACAAAATTATAAATATTTTATAGCTATAAGTAAAACAATAATTATATATTTTCTTTTATCACATTTGAACTTCGGGTTATTCATTTATTATACAGACATTATTTCAGAATTCAGAGGAAATCCAGGCTGCAGAATCAAATTTGTACATTATATCCACAGGCGCTTGTTTCATACAGTAAGCTTAGATTTCTACTATAATATTAGATTTCTACTATATAATAAGAAATAAAACAGGGGGTTGAATTGGTGACCTACATTTTTTGTCTCGAGAAAGATGGATACCTTGTGTTATTATATAGTAGAAATCAGCTTACTGTATGAAACAAGCGCCTGTGATTATATCAGGGATCGTTAACTAGCATATATAGGCCCCTGTATATGTTATGTAGTAGGAAATGACCATAGTTTTCGAATTCATAGACTTTATTCCAATAAGTCTAAAATTATTTAATCTCACATTTTCTATTTCACTTGTGGTTTTACGATAAAATAAGTGCATGAATTTAAAGGTACTTAGAAACTGTTCAAAAGTTGCGTCGGGTTGACGTCTTTTGAATGAAATCCGGGTGAATTATTTTCTGAAATGATTACAGAACCACAATTTTCTGATAGGAAATTTTCTCAGCTTTCTAATGGTGTATGTTGCATAAAAATATTTTGATTACTTACCGTAGTAAAATTGACCTCTTTCCTTTGAAACGGAAATACATAAACTTCTGCACATTGCATCAAGATGCAACAATAACAATGTTAATCTTCAAAATGTAAGCTTTGCTGTGATATGTCAATGTCCTTAATTCCTTAAAAATCGCCTCCCGGAAAGCCAATCAAAATAACGCTATCAACGTCGCGGAGACAAAATTACAGTGCCATGCACCAAAAGGGAAACCCCGTATCCAATTTTAGCACAACTTCGACCCGGTTAATTTTCAACACAGACTTATTAGAATGACATAACACACACATCATACGAAAGTTCAAACAAAGAAGAAAAAAATCGTTATATTTAATTTCTAGATAAATATGAATAATAATGCAAAAAAGACGTTTATAAACACCGATAAATTGCGTGTAAATAGCACAATTACACAGGTAAGTCGGGTTACCTGAACCCCCTATAAGAAGTGCTAAAAATGATTTTACATCTCTGAATTAAAAGTAAAAAGTAACCCATTTTCAATTCATTTTCTGGCGTAATTGTCAGTCATAAATTAAATTGCTACAGCATTATAAATATAAACACAGAGACATAAGAAAATTAATTTCTTATACCAGCATATACATTTAAAAGATTAATTATAATACATAGAACTCCAAAAAGAGACTCATTGAAAAGACGTAAATCAATTCCACAGAGTGATTAAAGTACATTGACAATGGGAGTATGAAGTGGTGGAACGTCACAACGTATTTATATTTATAATGTCTCTAAATGGTAGTTACATCCTAGCTTTTCCCACGCAAATAATTTCTTTAATTCAGTAAATGTGTACATGTAACAGGCTTACATTTGTATCGTTAAATCTTAATTTAACTTCTGCAAGAGTCTAGGGTATTTTTATTTGCTAGCAAAATTTGAAGGTAATAAAAATATGGTGCAATTAAAGAAGACAATCACAAGGGTAAAATACATAAAGGTGGAGGTATACCGATAAGCATACATAACAAGAGGTCAAGGGGCCAAATTGCTCACCTGAGTATTGTGGCTAAAAAAGAAGCAAAAACAAGTAAACAAATTTAGTAATCAAGAACTTCAATGCATAAGTGGTCCCAATCTACTTAAAAGACAGAAGGGGTAAGGGGAAGGGGTAACGATTTGAACAAACTTGAATCTACACTTTCTGAGAATGCTTCCATATAAATATGACAAAACATGGCTTTTGTATTCTTGAGAAGATTTTTAAAAAAGATTTAACCTATATTTTTCCTATATAAAACTTTGATCGTCTATTGTGGCCCCACCCTACCCCCGGAGGTCATGTTTTGAACAAACTTGAATGAACACCAACTGATGATGCTTTTTATTTGAATATTCCTATCATAGATTTGCTGTTCTTGAGAAGATTTTTAAAGATTTTCCCTACGTAAAACTTTGATCGTCTATTGTGGTCCTAGCACCAGGGCTCATATTTTAAACAAACTTGAATGTTTTCCACCTGAGGGTGCTTCCATAAATATTACCAATTATGGTTTTGCTGTTCTTGAGAAAAAGAATTTTTTAAGATTGCCCCATATATTCCTATGTGAAATTTTGATCGTCTATTTCGGCCCCACCCTATCATCGGGGGTCATGAATTGTACAAAATTGAATCTACACTACCTGAGGCTGATTCCTCAGGTTTCATATTTCCTCGCCCATAAGTTCTTGAGAAGAAGATTTTCGAAAGATGCCATTGATTTTTCACTAATTCATAATTATCTCCCCTTGGAAGAGGGTGTGGCCCTTCATTTGAGCAAACTTGAATCCACTTTACCCAAAGGATACTTTGTGCCAAGTTTGGTTGAAATTGGTCCAGTGGTTCTTGAGAAGAAGATGAAAATGTGAAAAGTTAACGACAACGCCAACAACTACAATGACGACGCCAACGACGACAGACAACGGACAAATTTCCATCAGAAAAGCTCACTTGAGCTTTTGGCTCTGGTGAATTTAAAAGCTAAGAGATATCCAAATTAAAAAGGCTTAATGTTCCTCACAGAAAAAAACTAAAACACCTTACATATAATAGGACATAAAAGAAAAAGATGTGGTTTAAAATAATTAGCAAAGCAGGGGAACACTTTCACTTACACAAAGTTGTTTATATTTATTAATTCTTATTCTAATAAAAGCAGACTTGCTTTAATTTTGTGTAAAAATTTAAAAAATATTGTTACATAAAGGAAACAGGCAGAGTAAAAAGTAGGTAATAGAAATGAATAACATGTGTTCTCCTTTCTCAACAATCATGAAAATAGCTGACAGTTTGTTTAACAATAGCTGAAAACTCGATTGCTCTTGGACAACATAGTGTTAGGTTATTTTTGAATGTTAAAGCGGCACAGTGACGCACAAAGGGGAAAATTGACAAATGTAGAATTTTCGCATGACCTCTGTAAATTTTGTTCAATTCCTAAAAGTATTCAGTTTCAGAAAATTACATGTTTCAGAACCTAAAAATTATATTTTAATGGGGAAAAATAAAAATAAAAATAATTTCTGTCTGCCCCAGAACGAAAATATTGCAAAATACCCTGGTACTGCTTCCACCCTATTGCACGGATGCGCAGAAAAGTGTTGAATAAGTTTCCATAGTTACCATGGTCTCAGGTATCAACGAATGAAAGTAAGAAGACCAAAAAATTGATTTAATCTTTTTAAAAAAGTTATTAGAACATATTTCTCACCTTTGCATGCTCCAGTTGAATGTTGTTTACAATTTTGAGCTAAAAATAAGAGTTGCGTGATCTCGACATATACGAAACAACGAAACGGTAGATACAACCTTTACTTTTCCGGCACTTATATTGTGCAGTCAATTCTTGCAGTTTAATTGTCATATATTCGCTAAATACTCATAATTTTCATAAGTCTTTCTCTGTATGCTACAGATATCTTAAAATTAAGATATGATTTTGACTCACTGTGCCGCTTTAACCATACACCCGAATTAATTGTAAAAAAAGAAAAGTTAAACACTATTTCTATTGCTTTGTAGAGGAACATGTATCAACTTGTTTCCTCGGGATCTTAGAAAGAAAATCAATCTTATTAATATAAACTGATGGATGAAAAACATTCCTTAGATTGTTGATCTAAATTCCAAGCATACATGAAGGTCAACATAAAAAATGTTAAATATAGAGAAATGAAACAACTGCATTATTGAAAAAAAAACATAAAGACAAACTGTGCTATGAAATGTAATGTATGGTAATGATCAAGGAAAAAACACACATTTTGTTGTTATAACGTTAACAAACCTATATAAAAAAATTGAAAAAAAAAAACAAAAAGAAGATTGACGACCACAGGATCTTCTGATCTCGGAGCGAGCCCTCTAGCGACGGAGCTACTATGACACGGTCTTGTTTGAGGTTATGATTTTGAAATTTTTTAGTAGATAAAATTAATGGCCTTGCCAGCAGGTACAACCTATCATTGAATCAAATTCTGCCTGATGTTTTTTTTTATAATTATTGTTGGATAACTTATTCTAATTTTTTACCCTTGAGATTGAATACTGTCCTTTATCTCCAAATATTTCCATTTATATTTTTTTTCTGTGATACATCTAACTCTTTGAAAGTTAGCGGAGTTGATTTCTTGATAATTATACCGCTGTGTAAATTAAGCAGGTCGATAGGTCGAGAGCTAAGGAGGCCTTATATGCATGCAAATCTCGTGCACATCTGCCTCTTTGTCTGACGTTGAGGAGGAATGCCACACCTTCTTTTTATTTGATAGATCTGTGAGTAAACCCTTTTTAAACAATAATTTCAGCATTGAAAAGACGACATTAGCTCTTATCTATTTTATATGAATTTTTTATATATTTATTTTTAAGAAAATGAAAACATTATTTACATCAAAATAATAAGCTTTCTTGTAAAAATTATGCTGCAAATGAATGCATCAGATAATAACCTAATAAAATATGTAAAGAAAAGCTGTATAGATATTTAAAAATCTTAAATAAAAATATTTATTAAAAAAACCACATAATTTGAGAAGTTGACATCAAGAAGATGCTTGAGCTTCTGATCGACAATATCTATGTGGTTGCCGGAGAACAGGTCTTCCAACAATCTATTGGAATTCTCATGGGAACCAATTGCGCTCCTTAATTAGCAGACCTATTTTTGTATTCATGTGAAGCAGATCGAATTTATGCAAAATCATATGCGTGAAGAGAAGAAAACATTTGCTGTGGCTTTCAACTCGACCTTCAGATATATCGACGACGTATTGTCCATTAACAATGGTCATTTCTATTCCTATGTCGATACGATATATCCAGGAGAGCTTGAGATAAAAGATACTACACACCTGTTTCATACTTGGATATCTTGCTTGAAAAATACGTTAATGGTAACCTAACAAGTAATATGATGACTTTTACTTTTCTATCGTCAACTTTCCTTACTTATACTGCAATACATGTATACCTTTATAACCTGTATACGGAGTGTATATATCTCAGTTGATTCGATATGCAAGAGCATGCTCTACGTATGAACAATAAATTATTTCTAAAAGGAGGTAAATTATTGACGAACAATTGATGAAATAAGAATTTCAGCAGTCTCGTTTAAAGTCATCATTTCGTAAGTTCTATGGACGATACAACGACACTTCAACAAATACAATAAACCATTGAGTCCGTGCAATGCTGACTGACGTTTTTCATGCCAATTGTTAGTCCATTATTTAAACACTGAATTGACGACGGATTTTTCTGTTATTTCACGATCATGACAATGAGCACACGCCGGGTGTGACATGTCAGCAGGGGATGCTCACATGGAACATGGGATAATTTCTGCATAACGGACTTAGTCCGTTATGCCAATTATTTCATGTTTCCCACTATCGTTGATGCCCTGGCATGCTATACTAACTAGAAAGTGATTCCTTAAATATTTATACTAATTGTTTTTTTTTCTAATAAGCCAACAATGAAACTGATTCAAATACCATTTTCGTGTATACACATGTTTTCACAAGTTAATGCATACTTTAACAATATCACCTCTTGCGTTCTTTTTTTAATTACAGGTTCTTAAGTTCATATTTTTATCACTGGTTTTCTTTGTGAAAAAAAGAAAGAAAATGTTTCCTTAAAATGTTTCCTTAAAATTACTTTTTAATTGATATTACCACTAAGGTTATATGATATATAAAAAATAATTTCCTCAAAAGATATCTAAAAAACTTTTCATCTGTTTAATTACTTAACAAATATTGCAGGAAAAATTAAAATTTTTCATTTTTATTAAAAAATTGGTTTGACATACATCTTAATCAGTTTTTCGATGACGATTTCATTGTGTTTTTACGATTTACGTTTATACTATAAAAGAGCTCTGTTATGTTTACAAAAAAGTTTACGCGTCACAGGGTGTGTTTAGTTTGCTTAATAAAGCACGGAATGACAATTCCGGAGAGTTGGTTTTGCGTTCTCAAAATTCTACTCTGAATTTTTTGGATTATAGTTTAAATATTTCTCAACAAAATTTATACTTTTCTTAAGTATCAAGGACAAATTTTACTTTGTAAAATAGTAGCTAAGGGTGTTTCAATAAAACTGGAATTCCAGATAAAATAAATTTTTATCATATTTCGTGTTAAATACTATACACTATACTATCGTATCAATCATGGCATTATGAAGAAAATTAGAGAAAACATTAACCTTTAAATAAGTGTAGTTAAAAAAATTAATGAATGTAAAGTCTAATTCTATATTTTTTCCCCATGAAATTAAGTTATTAAACGCATTCAATATATTAAGATTAAAGAAAGAAAAAGATGCAATGTTAATTTATGTATGGGTTACATCATAGAAGCCGAGTAGTATTGATTATATCGTTTTCATGGGGCGGGGAAATCGAGGGCGCGGAGCGCCCGAGATTTTCACGCCCCATGAAAACGATACAACCAATAGTAAGCACGAGGTATCTATTATGTAAGCAACTTGTCGCATGTCTGATGACGTAAATTTCATTGAGAGTGTCAAAATTTAATTTAAATAAAAATGTTCAGAGTGTAATGAACTTGAGTCATTTCAAGCTAGCTCTCGAACATCATGTCGGACGTTCTTAATGAATTTGACTTGGACTTTTTAACCGAGTTTGAAGATTTTGACTATTTATTTTGATCCAGGCACTCGACAAATATGAAATCACAGATTCTGAAGCAAATATCAAGGAATTTAACGCTATAAAGTTTAGAGAATTTCCGTAACTTTCAAAATGGATTAATCTTTTGAACGACTGGAAACTTTTAACCGAGTCAAATACATACACATGACGTATGTTAATTTAGTTAAAGGCTAAAAAATAGCTTAACATGTTCATTTTTTGTAGTTATGAACTTATGTGAAATAAAATCAGTTTTTTTCTCATGGCCTGATTTCTGCCTTCTGCAGTGATATATGAAGGGGCGTGGAAAGTATTATCGATTATGTAATATGGGATATATCACCACAGAAAGGTCAAAGAAAATCACCGCAGATATGCGACAATATATATATTTATTATAGATATTTTGCGCGAAAAATTGTTATTACCTTTTTATGAAAGACAAATGGACTTTTTCAATAGATTTGAAACGCATAAAAATGTTACACGGACATAACTGTAAAGGGAGTCATAAATAAAAAAATGGGTGCATGCAAAAAACTAAAGGAAGAAAACACATCTTTAATTTGCTTTATTTATTATGCTTGCATAAAATCTAGTCAAGTATCAACTCTTATTTCAACCATGGAACAAACCTATTCTAAATTAAACTGCTTGACGTCATTCAATAATAACATCTTTAAAACAGAAATAAGGTGGTATTTGTCTATTTCTGTTTTAATTTATCTGCAAAAGCTGAACAAAGTATATGTTCATGCTAAAAACCTTTAATAAATTGAAAGTTGAAATAATATGATTCTTTATCGAATAGGTGTATAAGATCTAAAATAAGTCAACTAGACCTAAAAAGCGTAAGCCTCTTTTCAAACAGCCGAACTACCAAATTAATGTTGATTTAAATAATACGAGATACAGGCACCTGACAGATGGCAGCCACTTCTTTAAAACTGATATCAGGGTGTGTGCGAGGGTTTGTGTGAGTAGGTAAGAGAAGGTGAGAGAGGGTATGTAAGGGTTGGTTGAGAATTTGCAAAAAATATATTTATGTTGTTAATAACAATAAGTTAAAGAAGATAGTAATGATACTATTTCAAAAGACGAAAGAAAATATCAAATCATTATTCATTTTTCTATTTTGACAGCGGGGATAATCCTCGTGGTAATTTGTAGACAAATCATTTCATTAGAGGTAGTTCACTTCGTGTATAAATGTACCGGTAGGTAAAAAAATATCAAAATTAATTGTTTAAGATGGCGATTTTCAGACTTAAGGTTACTTGTATTGGTTATGTTATAATTTCTTCTTAATATTTTATAGGATGTCAATGTCTACTTGATGCATCTGTTTGTCTAAACTGCACCAATGTTTTTGAACAAGGTATTCTTATCATATAGATTTAATACCGATGTTGTAGAGTAGGATTTCCCCCATAGCCAGCTTCACCCCCGCCCCCTTCTCTCCGGAAATAGTACTCTAGAATAAGATCCCCCACCCTGAGAGGAAATCTCGCACCAGAGCCAAATTTTCCCTTTATTTCTCAGAGTAGGATATCCCACTAGTTATAATCAATGTAAACCACAGCTGCAACATTTTGCGAAAAAGATCATCGACAAACTAATTTTTAAAAAGGTAAATGAGTTTTTTTTTTTCAACTTATGTTGTGAGAATTTTCTAAGCATATATTTCAAATCATGGAATCTCAAAAGAATGTAAATATTCTCAAAATATGATGAAAGAAACGAAAAATGGATGTTTTGATTGTGTGAAATATTAAAATAAATCTTGTCCCCAGAAATTTTGAAGCAAGATAAATTCATAGATTTAAAATTTTTTTTAAACAAACGTAAAACTGTAAAGTTGCATATTTGAACTTTTCGCCAAATCGGACATTTCAAAAGGGTTTCTAGACTTTGTAATTATTGAATTTTCTACTTCAAAGTAAATGAAAAACGTGAAAATGTACTATTCACAGTTTTGTTTTTTAGTATGTAAATAATGAAAATTCAATTGTAATCAAACCTCTGTTATTGAAATCACGTTTGTAAAATCTAGCATGAAGATTGTTTTGACCCTGTCTTTCAGTACTGTCTCAGTACTTTGATTTAAAAAATGATTACACGGCATAACCAACAAAAATCGGATTGAAAATTTTCATGTATAATTTTCGTATACGTATGTTCAAAACATATGGTCGCCATTTTGAAGAAGGGACACTTGTAGCAATGTACCAACCATTCCTCCTCAAAATTAAGTGGAGCAATTATATACATGTATTGTACTTGGGGGAAATTGGCCCTGAGGAAAATTGCACTGTATAACTACTACATAGAGAAGGAAACCTCCGGAAATTTGTCTCTTATGTGAGATTACCGTGGGGAAATCCTACTTTAGAGCCAGTTTTCCCGGGGGGAAATCCTACTCTAGAGCCAGTGTTCCGGAAGAAATATATACTCTAGATCCAGTTTTCCGGGGGAAAAGATTTTAGGAGGTAAGCGTTTTACCCACTTCGTTGAATATAAAAATTGTCGAATAAAATTTTAATGATAAATAATTGATATTAGTCACTGTGAATGGAAAACAAATTATAAATCAATAATTTCATATATACTCACTAGGAAAGAAAATTTGTATCTTTTCGATACGATTTTGTTTTCAGAGTAATGTGTGTACATGCATATTATTGATTCTTTTAAAAATAATTATAAAAGGCAGCTTTATGCACATGATATTATATGTATATGCTTATCTTTTCTTTTAAACTCTTAATATGATCAGAATACTAATATGCAACATTAATTTACAAAATCCTTCGAAATACAAATGAATTTTGCTGATGAAGAAAAGTTTCGCGAAATAATTTATTTATTAAGCATAATTATAGTCTTTGAGAGTTTCTGTACTGGAGTATCTATTTAATTCAATCATTGGGTGTTATAGCCGAGAACACATCGTCCATTTCTGCATCGACTAGCAACACTGATGGTAAATTTTGAAACTTTATTTTATAGTAAACTGATTAACTGAAGACTTAATTGCTTTTATTTTGAATTGCTTCTAAGTATCTTAAAGGGAATTT
>NW_026936707.1:0-72477 GCF_032062105.1 Saccostrea cuccullata
CCTTACTGTTATTCTTAGGTTTCTTTTCCACTATTTTTATTATTATTGTTTTTTTTCTTACCGATTTTGTGCACGCGATTTCTTGGAAACGGCTCGATCGATTTTCATGAAACTTTCAGGACTGATAGAACATCAAGCAAATCTGATATATAATTTTTTGATTTGATGACGTCACTTCCGGTTTTGAGATTTTTGCGATTTAGCGATTTTCAGAGGGTCACTTTGTCCGGCAATTTTCTCAAAAAGCACTTGACACAGAAGCATGAAATTTTCAGCGATGATAGAGCAACATGTGCTGATGTGACATACACCAATCTTTTTCTCGGGAAGTGCAGCACGTCGGCGCTCGCTATGGCCCGAAAATAGTCCTACCAAGAATTTCAACAATAACTTTTTACCTAGAAATATTTTGTTAAAACATGTAGAACAAAAGAAGTGTAGAATTGCACGATTTTCATGAAAGCATGCGCATGCGCGTGTGCTGTAATCTGATTGGCTGAAATTTTAAATGGCTATATCTCCTTTGTTTTTTTAACGAAATGCTTTGAAATTTAAAACATAGTCATGCATTAGGATATACTAAAATATGTTATAGAAAAAAATTTATGAAATCACGTGCATGCACGTGTGCTGCAATCTGATTGGCTGAAACTTTAAATGGCTATATCTCCTTTGTTTTTTGACAAAATATTTGGAATTTTAAAATATAGTCATTCATTTTGATATCCTTCAATACGATAAAGATAAAATATTATGAAATCACGCGCATGCATGTGTGCTGCAATCTGATTGGCTGAAACTTCAAATGGCTATAACTCCCTTGTTTTTCAACCAAACAGGATGGGATTTAGAACATAGATAAATATAAGAGACTCCTACAAGAAGGTGAAGTCATTATGCACGTGCTTGCACGTGCGTGCAAGTCCGTGCACGTGAAATAAGTAAAATTAAAAATACACTCGAATGAGTGCATTTTTAATGCTTTTGGATTAAATGCTTTGATATTAAGTATATTAAAATTTTAGATAGTGTAGACAAGATAATATGGTCGTTACGCACATGAACACGCGTGCAATGCCTATTTTAAAATATATTTAGTTTTTTTCCGGGAAGACCTTGATTAAGTCTAAATTCCATAAAGTATTTCTTATTTAATAGAGATTACAGGGAATATGGCACCAAAAAGGAGTTGGGGAGCGTTTGGGGAACATCTGTAACGGTCCCCGTTACAATTAGCACTAGTTGATATTGGTATATGAAAGGACACTGACTGATCTTTCAGATTTCTAAGTTATATCATGTATATTCAAGCATTATAATTCTGACATCATAAAATAATTTTGTATGAATATTGCAGATCATAGGTGATGTGAAGAAAACCAGGAAACTGATGTTGAAAGAAGTACTTAATGACCCTTATGAATGGACTTAAATGTGAAAGACTGTTCCATTGTTTATCTAAGATATATGAATTTATTTAATATTTTGATATCATTGAAAAATTCAGTTACAGTTTTTGTACATCAAATGAAATATTAAACATATAAAATGGTAATGCTTTTTTCTTTTACATGTAATAAATTTTTTTGATAGATTTTTAAAAGAATACGCATTATTTCACATTGCTTTCTTTAGAAAAGTTAGGGAATCTTGAAGTTTCCCAGTAATTTCCACCAGGAATGAGACTCCAGATAATTCCACCAAGTTTACGCCACACAGAAAGTGCTACACAAGTTCCATATAGTTTCCTGAGTCAAGGAAACTTCAGGAATCATAAGGTTTCACGAGCTTCCATGTAGTTTCCCATAAAAGAAAACCTTAAGATTCCATCAAGTTTCCATTCCACGGAAACCACTACGCTCATATTCCATATGGTTTCCTGAGTCAAGGAAACTTTAGGAATCGTGAGGTTTCCCGAGCTTCCATGTAGTTTCCCGTATAAGGAAACCTAAAGATTCCATCAAGTTTCCATTCCACGGAAACCCCCTACGCTCCGATTCCATATGGTTTCCTGAGTCAAGGAAACTTTAGGAATCATGAGGTTTCCCGAGCTTCCATGTAGTTTCCCGTAAAAGGAAACCTAAAGATTCCACCAAGTTTCCATTCCACGGAAACCCCCTACGCTCCGATTCCATCAAGTTTCCTGATTCTGGAAACCAGTGGAATTTTCAGGTTTCCCATTACGGGAAACTACATGGATGTTCGGGAAACTTCAGGTTTACAGAGGTTTCCGTGGTTCGGGATACCTTATGGAATCGGAGCGTAGGGGGTTTCCGTGTCACGGAAACTTGGCGGAATAACCTAGCATCCACTACGGAAACCACTGGGAAACATGATGTAAACTTGAGGTTTCCATGTGGTTTCCATAAAGTTTCCCATGATGGGAAACCACTTTTTTCACCCAGTGATATACTTCTAGAACAAGAAAGAAAATAATTGACTAGTATACTTTATAGAAAAAAATAAAAACAAAGTTTTTGTCATACTTACTTCAAAGCTAAGATAAGAAAACATCAATTTACAATGGCATTTCTTTTTAAATTCCGTAAGTCAAACATCGTTTCACGAAAGTTATTTTTTTAATTTTGTTCTTATTACACTAACAAATATCGTAAATAGTTAATTTAACCTATATTGTATGTTTATAAGTTGCAATATTTAATATTTTACAGTGTATTTCAAGTATATATTCTATAATTTTTCATTTGTTTGGTACGTTTTTTATTAACTTGTATTCCGTCAATTGCTATTTGAATATTACATTTAAAATTTGCATTTGTATTGTATTTTTCTTTATCTTCTTTTTGTATTTTATAGTTTTTAATTGCATAATTCTCATTCACATTTTTTTTTTCATTTTTCGTTTGCATTAATTTTCTTAAATCTTCCATATGTATTGTAAAGAATCTGTTGTTCAGTATTCCATTCGTATTCAAATTAATAATTTTTCATCTGTATTTATTTGTATTCATTCAATTAATTTGCGTATCATGATTTCTTAAATTTCCCATGTGTATTCTTAATATTTCCTTCTAATTTGTATAACTAAATTACAACACAAATTTAAAGGATGCAATTCAAATGAAAATTATGCTACTCATTTAAGAAATTATCCAATGCAAATGAAAAATTATAGAAAATATAATCGAATATTTTCTTGGGGTGAAATTTTCGACGTTTGAGAGAAAGTATTTTGCGGGGATTAGATTTCGTGGCTGGAAAATGTTTAGCAGAAATGTATATGCCATTTTACACTTCGTGGTGGTCGTAAATTTGTACATGTAAGTCTCCCCAAAAAACGAAAATCAAACCCCACGAAAATTAGTACATGTATTTACTCAGTATATGGTATATATTTTTTCGTGCACGATGTCCCCCGTAGTGGATGCTGTAGTTTTCGTCCTGTCTGTTTATATGTCTGTCCGCAAAAACATAAATCTCGCGCATATATTTTGATTGGATGGAGCTATGGCTTTTATATTGCAGAAGTGTATTCCTTGAGACAAGAACTTTCTTTGAGTACCAGCTTTGTATTTCATCTTTATATTTGGACCAATTTTAGAAAATCTTTACCTTTATCATAACTTTTAATAAGTTGTTGCTAGGATTTTCATATTTCACATCTTTATTTCTTACTACAAGTCTTCTTGGTTCCATTTACAAGTATTTTGACCTTTTAACCTTGACCTACAGGAACATTTAGCAGATCGACCCACATTTAATAACGTTTGAATATTTGCTGCTTGAGTTATCATATACACAAGTAGATCTATATATATTGAAGCAAGTCCTTTCTTTTGGATATTGACATGTTGGGTCTTTTGACATTGACCTTTGACTTTTACATACATTTTAGAAACTTTTTAGAGCATCGGTGTTTTTTTTTTTAAATACTTATTTCCTATTTCTCGAAAAGGACGTTCAAAAACAAGGAAACAACAAACACACGACTTCACGTGACGTAGGAGCCCAGCGAGACAAACAAAAAGTCATGTGAGGGTTAAAGAGATTGATCTTTTAAAATAGTCAAAAGTGAATCAGGTGCATGTATCTGTTCTCGCTCTAAGGGTCACGTCGCTAATGTTTTCTAATTTTCATACAAAAAAATGTGCTGATAGTAAATATTTAATATTATTATGCTTCCTGTCAGTTTGTCTCTATATAACCCATACCCTGCTATTCTCGCATAGTGGTCTAAGGATTTACATAGCCGAAATAGTGCACGGCTTTATTTACTGAAGAAAATTCTTCAGTGCTCACGCCGGGAATGGAACTCACGAGCTTGAGATTGCAAGTCCGATGCCTTATCGATTACGCCACAGAGACGATCACTGATGATGATGATTTTTTATTAAATATATCAACTTAATTTATACAATTGACACAAGAAGAAGAAAAAAGACAAATATTATATGAAAACAATTATATTATTCTAAGGAACCTTAGATAAATGTGTACAGCAAAGTTTCAAACTAATTACATACAGATCGTAAGATGAACTGATATCATGGGTCATTAAAATGCTTTTTCATATATATAACGCTTGATTGAAGGATGTAAAAGAAAAATGTCAATGAGAATCGACGTCTGCAAACAAATCAGTCTTACTAACAGAACAGAAAATGAAGATGAATCGCTTTGGGACATAAAATCCTGACTTTCTTAGAGAAAATTCTAGTAACCAAAATAACTAAGCATGCAACCAATCTTAGTATGAAGATTTTGTATGGAACGCCATCACTGCCTTATAGCATACAACTATGCATTTATTATGTCAATTTATCATTACGTGATGTGAACATATCTTTACGTTTTGTCATTTTTAGCTCACCTGAGCCGAAGGCTCAAGTGAGCTTTTCTGATCACATTTTGTCCGTCGTCCGTCTGTAAGTCTGTCCGTCTGTCTGTCTGTCTGTCCGTCCGTCTGTAAACTTTTTACATTTTCGACTTCTTCTCAAGAACCACTGGGCCAATTTTGACCAAACTTGGTACAAAGCATCCTTGGGTAAAGGGGATTCTAAATTGTTAGTATTAAGGGACATATCCCCTTGCAAGGGGAGATAATCAAGAAAAGACAAAAATAGGGTTGGGTCATTAAAAAATCTTCTTCTCAAGAACCACTGGGCCAAAAAAGCTGAAACTTATGTGGAAGCATCCTGGGGTAGTGTAGATTCTAAATTGTTCAAATCATGACCCCCAGGCGTTGGGCGGGGCCACAATGGGGAATCAAAGTTTTACATAGAAATATAAAGGAAAAATCTTTGAAAATCTTCTTTTCAAGAACCACTGTGTCAGAAAAGCTGAAACTTACAAGGAAGCATCCTGGGGTAGTGTGGATACTAAATTGTTCATATCATGACCCCCGGGGGTAGGGCGGGGCCACAATGGGGAATTAAAGTTTTACATAGAAATATAAAGGAAAAATCTTTGAAAATCTTCTTTTCAAGAACCACTGTGCCAGAAAAGCTGAAACTTATGTGGAAGCATCCTAGGGTAGTGTAGATTCTAAATTGTACAAATCATGACCCCCGGGGGTAGGGCGGGGTCACAATGGGGAATCAATGTTTTACATAGAAATATATAGGAAAAATCTTTGAAAAATACTTTTTCTCAAGAACCACTGAGCCAGAAATGCTGAAACTTATGTGGAAGCATGCTGGGGTAGTGTAGATTCGGAATTGTTCAAATTATGACCCCCAGGGGTTGGGCGGGGCCACAATAGGGAATCCAAGTTTTACATAGAAATATACAGAATAAATCTTTAAAAATCTCCTTCTCAAGAACCACTGTGCCAGAAAAGCTGAAACTTATGTGGAAGCATCCTGGGGTAGTGTAGATTCTAAATTGTTCAAATAATGACCCCCAGGGGTTGGGCGGGGCCACAATAAGGAATCAATGTTTTACATAGAAACATATAGAAAAAATCTTTGAAAATCTTCTTTTCAAGAACCACTGGGCCAGAAAAACTTAAACTTATGTGGAAGCATGCTTGGATAGTGTAGAATTCAAATTGTTTAAATTATGATCATTGGGGTAGGGTGGGGTCACAATATATATTACAAGGGGGAAATCTGGTAAAGAACGGAATGGCCAAAGCTTCTCAGGTGAGCGATGTGGCCCATGGGCCTCTTGTTTATGATATGATGTGAAAATATCATAACATCATGTCAATGCTGCATTACATGAAGTAAATACATTCTTTTATTATGTCAGCACTTCATAACTTGAAGTAAAAAATCCATTTTGTTAAGTGATTATGTGTTTACATTGTGTTAAAACTTTATTACTTGAAATGAATGTTTCTTTACATCATTTCATTTCTTTAACATGCGAGGTCAAAATCGCATTGCGTCAAGCAAATTGTGTTTTATAATTAAACTTATCATTACATGAAGTCAAAAATCCATTCCTTTTTGAGAGTGTATATTTCTATTATATCAAATCATTATTACGTGATATGGATTTATCTTTATTATACGTCGGGAGCATCATGATGTGAGGTGAACACATCTTACCTTCATGTCAGTGCTTTATTACGCGGTGTAAAAAGTGTATAACATAATGTGAACATAACTTTATATTATATCAACACTTTATTACATTATGTCAAAACTCCATTCCGTGATGTGGATATATAATTACGTTATGTCAACCTTTTCTAATGTGATTTAAAAACATCTTTATATTGTGTTAACTCTTCATCATGTTGATTCCAAAAGTTCATTACCTGATGTAAAAATACATTTTCATTATCTCAAAGTTGTATAATGATTGTTGACGACCGTGTTTTCATGACTGGTAAGAGAAGGGGGGGGGGGGCTCATCATTGATTAGGATGAATTTCAGGCATATGATATCAGCCCCCCCCCCCCTCTTTTCCCATATATAACTTTACTATAGAAAATGTAATGTTCATAGAAAGCACAGCCCCATCCTCACTTTTTCTTGAAGTATAGTCCACTACGAGTAATGTAGTAAACTTGAAAAAAAAATTAGGACTTTTTTTGTTTCGAGTAGAATTTTTTTCTGGCTGACCTCGGCTCCCCTTTCAAAGAAGATGCTACGTCACTGGAATTAGTAATTTTTTCAACAATTCCAGTGCCAGAATTCTATTACAAAAATCTATAAATCAGTCTTAATCAGTTGAATATGCCTTAGCAAGCATGCATGGGCACATATCAGTGGCGGATATGGGAATCTTGAACAAGGAAGGGGGACGGTATATGGTTGGAGACCAAGGGGGGGGGGGGGGGAAGAAGCTCTTAGGCTTTATAGTTTTATAGAAAAAAGTTTTCAACTTAATTCAGCTAATCTTAAGCAATGTCCTACAAAGTAAACCAATAAATTTATTAATCTTATGTTTATTTTGGTCACTAAAGATGGAAGGACGGGATTCCTGCCCCAACCCCCAACCCACCGTTGCACGTTTGTTATACTGTGTGTTAACACTTTTAAAAATAGAAAGGAGAGGTAGAGACTGATAAAAAGCATATGACAATGTTCTTAATAAGATAAGAAGTTTAAGACTTCTATTTAAAAAAAAACAAAACAAAAAAAACAATTCAATATGAAAATAAAAAAAAATGCTGCTCTACTCATTATATTTGATTTATTTAATTATCAGATTAAAGTAAACGCCATTGAAATTAATTCAAAGTCGCAGTGTGAAGGCCTTGCGTTGCACGTTTCAAGATTGTCAATCATTTGTCGCTTTACGTTTTCATTTTAATATGCTATTCCCAAATCGCCGAGAATTTCTTCTACGACTGTTTTCTTTCCCGCCATTTTTGTGCCTGCGGAACGCGGAAAATACGTTATGCGCATATAAAGGCCGAGGATACCCGTGTTCGCATAACGTAATAGTGAATCGACATAATGTAGAAGAGTGCGCACAGTATAACATGAGCTTTCCACAGCAGATCAATATGAAATAGCCTTAGATACATGTATTCTGACAAGAGGCTGAGCATTTTTGACACAATGTTAAGACACAATGACATAACGTAAGAACGATTTGTTAAAAAGTAAGGGCAAATTCACATCATGAAATTGATTCACGTCGTCATGTAGCATATTGATGACATAATGTAGTAAAAGAATTGACCACATGTGACAATTTTTTGACATCATGTAATGAAATTCTGACATCGCATTATAGCGACTTGATATCAAATTAAGATAAATTCACATCAGGTAATGAACTACTCAGACCAAATAGTAGAGAGTGCATGTAATGTAATACTGAGTTGAAATTATATAAATGTATCTTAACACCACGTAAAAATCTTTTGACATAATGTCACAAAGAGCTGATATAATGCAGTGAAAGTTTGACGCAATATAACTGAAGTGTCAGTAAATGTCATAAAGAAGTTAACATAATGTAAAAGAAAGTTGTCGCAATGTAATAGTAGTGTGTGTAAATGTCATAAAGAGTTGACTTAATGTAAAGGAAAGTTGATATAATGCAATAGTAGTTTTGGTAAATGTCATAAAGAGTTGACATAATGTAATGGAAGGTTTAGACAATGCAATAGTAGTGTGGGTTAATGTCATAGAGTTGACATAATGTAATGGAAGGTTTAGACAATGCAATAGTAGTGTGGGTTAATGTCATAAAGAGTTGACATAATGTAATGGAAGGTTGACACAATGCAATAGTTGTGTGGGTTAATGTCATAAAGAGTTGATATAATATAATGGAAGGTTGACACAATGCAATACTAGTGTGGGTTAATGTCATAAAGAGTTGACATAATGTAAAGGAAAGTTGACACAATGCAATACCAGTGTGAGTAAATGTCATAAAGAGTTGACATAATGTAATGGAGGGTTGACGCAATGCAATCGCAGTGTTCTGCTATAAGGCAGTGACGGCGTTCCATAACTTTGAGTTCTTGCAAGTGCGTTGTGTTAGCACCGATATTTTCAAGAAAAAGTCAAATGGATTGCCACATAAACAATTACAACAGTCAGCATAATAATAACAATAGTGTTGCATTATGCATGTACTATGCCTAAATAGTAGGCAGGGTTTGACACATAGTGCACTCGCCTCCGGCTCGTGCACCATGTGTCAAACCCTGTCTACTATTTAGGCATAGTGCATGCATAATGCAACACTATTATATAATTATATAAGTGAATACCCTTTGCTATTACGCGAGTTAATTATTGATAAAAAAAATCATAGTGATTATTTCAACTTACCTACAGCATTCTCCATATTGGATGAATATTTTTTTTATAAACAGTTGTTTCCTTGTCTCAAATGCTATAACCTGCTTGGATATGTGATCTTTGTTCGTAGCAGGAAGTCGACCACCCAAATGGTGTCCGCTTGTGTCAGCTTACTTCTTGTTTATAAACAATGAAAGAGTGTTTATGAACAAATTTTATGAGGGATGCATTAAGTTGATTACAAATATGTTTCAAATCATGTCAAACCGCGTACTGCGTGTGTTTTCTTTTTTAATATACTTCCGTATACTTCCGTATTGGCTATATCATTCTGAAGGAGGCAAAGTATGATAATATGTGTGCTTTTGATTAAAAAAAAATTGTGGAGAAACATTTATGATAGATTTTCTCATTTACCTTCAGATGCTTTTTTTCGCGTACCATGCAACATTTATGACCAAGCTCAATGTTATTGCAAAACTGAACGGGCATTAGCATTGTTTTCAAATATAGAAATAAATACTTTTTAGTTTAGATAAAATAAACTTAAATACATGTAGGTATAGAAAGTCCCACTTTGAGACAATTAAGGAAATTGTATACAGTAGCATGTTTTCTACAATGATGTTAAGTTGCATTTTTCAAAAAGTGTTTAATATGTCTTCCCTAAAACGTTTCACGTTTTTAAAATGAATATCCCTGTATATAAGCCACATGAAGACTTTGATTGTAACAACCATTTGATGATTGTACATGGACCTTACCTCTTTTTTTACAATTATTTTGAGGCCCCAAAAAGGATGTCTTGTCGATAAAAAGAGAGATTTCCGACGAGAGATTTCTTAGAAAGCTGACAATATTTCTTCCCAGTAAAATGACGAAAGTTAAACAGGCTTATAGCAAACACGCTTATTATGAATTGAAGCTTTGAACGAAGTGACGATTTTCCATGCAGATTTTAGGCATATTGTAAATCTTACGGATGTAACGAATTAGATTTCAGTAAAATAAAGGGAAATTGTGATTTAAATTTACTATATATAATGTAATCTATTGTGATCCCTACCCTGGAAGACTACTTACATGTATAAAACAAGTAGCTATTAATTAATAATTATTTTGTTCCAAACTTGATGATTTGGGTAATAATGTTAATTTCGCTTTGTTAATTTTGATAGACTTCTGTTTAAAAGGAAACAAATGTTGACCTTTAATTCTGTAATAAATGAAAAGAAAAGATTATTTTCTCAATTTTCAGTCTATTTTTAATTGTATCTAACTATCTGATTCAGTGATTGACTCTAAAATTTATCAAAACACAGTAAAAAATATGGTTCACGTTTATGATTTCAAAAACTATATATAGTTATTTATAATTACTGTATGAATTGTGTACTTCAACGAGCGGTCTTTAAATTTTAGCGGTTTTGGCGCGGACAATTGCAAGGATGCGCTAACTCATTAAATCCGCTAAGATATCAATGAACATGTGCAGCGCTAATCCATGATTACGTCAACGACACCTTAATTACCTAGTACTGCAGCTGGCGCTAAATTTTGAATACGAAAGTGTTGGTACACGTACAGTATTTCTTTTAACGTTTTTCCAGACCAAATAATATCAGCTTGCATATATCAAACAAATATAAGGATGTTAGAAATAACATATACCAAAAAGAGGCTTTTTTCAGATCTTTTTTTCAAAAATAAATATAGAAGACAGAGGATGCTATTCTTATTTGAAGTAAATTTAGGGAAAATCACCTCCTTGTTTATGAATGACCGGAAACTATGAAATGAATGTTTATAACTTTTTGCATATTCAAGAAATAAGATTTTTAGATAACATGTTAAACTATCAACTGTTCTGGAATATTTCAAGAAAATCTTAAAGCTAGATAATAAGAAAGAGAAAATAGTAAATAATTATTAGTTATTAAAATTCATCCTTCATGTTATATTTGCGACTTATGTTCCTAAAAGAATAAATCAAATTTTATATGAACTGAAGAAGGAAAAGACAATCGTCGCTAATTGATTGAGAATTCAAGACAAAAAAACTAGGTCGTTGACCCTTAACCTCGTTTTAAAAAGTTCTGTAAGAGTCAGAAATGTGATTATGGTGAGTGGTACATTTTGATACAAATTTGATCTAGTTTTAAAATTTTCCACTACAAAAAACGTCATAATAACCTCGGATCGCTCCCCGATCGTAATCCCTTAAACGCTTACTTCCTTTGTCTTATTTCGGTGTACGGTTTACACGATTTACAATAATGCAATAAATATACACACCGCCACTTTAAGACGGAAAACACTTAAGGTTTAGTAATTAATTAGGCTTTCACAGTCTCAGAATCTGATACATAAGTGTCTTGTGACTGCCGAAAACGTCCTGTTTCATAGTCATAATGTCACGTGACTTTCAAATGTTACAAATTTTCATTCATGAATAAGAAAATATATTTTTACATAGGATTTAGTCTAGTCATTTAAATGTGATGCTGGTTGATACTAAATTATGGATGTACATAGTGTTATTTCAATTTTATTAATTTTGTCAGTAAATTTTAATTTATCAATCGCAGATACTAAAGATTTTTGCAAATCAGAAAAGATTTTAACGAAACGCTTTGATACTAAATGTGTTTTGTGTTCTAATAATACAAATGCCGACTGCCCAAGGAATGCAACAAAGTTAACGACAGACAATGGGCATAGAAATTGTAAATTAAAACTTAATATGGGAAATATAACGAATCCGAGGATTATTGAAATGTCGGGATGTTCTCATATTTGTCTAGAAAAAGTTTATGTTCCGTATTGCTGTGCCGAATATTACGGTCCTAACTGCTTTGGTAAGTCTGAATTAACAAAATCCTTTAATTTATCATTAATGAAAGTAATTTTGTGTGTTTTTTTAGGTATATACCATTACAATTATCTCTTGACCTTGAAGTTTTTATACTTTTATTTTTAGCGTAAATTGAAAGAATAGTGCATATTAATCAAATGCAATATGATGCCTCTAATTATTAATATAAGAGAGTGTGAAATTAGACTTGCAGTGTATTATTTCTTTTACAACTAAATTCATATTATATTTTCTACTTCTTCATCAGCTCATGTGTTGAACTTTGATTTTTTTTTAAAACAATACTAAATTTGAAATAGTTTTCAAGACAACATGATGTGTAAAAAGAACCACTAACATGAGATAACACGAGATCAATATTTTTTTTAATTTGTATTTCCAGTAAAAATTTATACCCAGCTAGCAAATTAATTTCCTTAACACTGCACCGAAGATGTTATGCGGGGTTTGATTGGTTTAATTTTATTTCTAGAACATTTTTGACCAATCAAATAACGCCTTCAAATATGCATGGGGTTGTGCCAATTTATAGTATGCTCTTGATTCTTGTCCCGGGCCTTACTATTTACGAAAAAAAGCCTAATTCTTTAAATTGCAGAAATAAGATTTTTTTTAAGAAACGTGTATCAAAAATAAAACATAAGGATGAATCTCTGCGATTCCAACACAAAAAGACATTTATCTTGATTTAGCATATTGTTTACAACGGCCTCTGTAATAACTTCAGAAATCAATATACAATATCATTGAATTCTTTTGTAGCTACTTTAATTTTAAATCTTAATCTGGAAAAGTGGAAAAATCTTTTTGTTCATTAAACATTTTAAACATCATTTTAGAATATTTTTTCTCACATCGAGAAACCATGTATCATTTGCGATTGAGGGCTGCAAATTTAGATCTGTTCTCGGCACTTATGGCCTTTGAGTAATGAGCAGTATGTGATCAGATTGCATCTTCTGCGCTTCAGGAACTAGATTTCTAATATTTCAACCCAAGGACCGGTCTCCATACCCTTCATTTTTGATTCGAACAAGTGACGAACCTCCTTACGCTGCAACTCTTCCTCTAAATTATGCACTTTGCCATACGGCTAAATGTAGTTGTATTGCGTGTAAGATGTAATATAAATCATCCATAAAATCTAAATCTACATGGATATATGTATGTCAGGCTTCATTTGCATGCAGTCTAAAGTCACCCTTCAGTCTATGAATTCATTTGTTTAAAGAAAATAATCAGTAGATTAAATATTAAGCAAAAGTGTCTTTATCTACATCAGACTATAGAATATATGTATATTTATTCAATTTTTTTAATTCAACATTTAATACAAAGAAATAAATATATCGATGATACACATGAAGATTTTCATTTAACAGGTCTAGGCGGCCTCTGTTTTTGGAGGATAGTTTTTATCCCCTAAAAACAGAGGATAGAGGTGTCGCCACCTACCGGACTTTTTAAAACAAAGGGCAGTCTACGCTGATTTTTCAACCAAAACAAATAAAATGTTAAATTTCATACGTTGATGGTATTAAGTTTGCAACGAGACTCAGAGGGCACAGCTACATTCCGTTTTTATCAGCCTTGTATACTGTTGTGTTAGCCAACTAAAATACAGCACTGTCAAAAAATGAATTTGATTCAATTTATCAAAAGCACGTACAAATGTCATTTTTTTCCCCTATTGAAATTTTGGAGAAATATTTTGAAGCAATGTATAATGTCAAAATTTCTCAATCATTTTTTTGAATTATTCCTAACAGAATATACACATTATATTTCGATCCAAACGATACAGAAAATTCAAAGTTACGGAAAAAATCGTATGTTGGATAATTCCCTGCAAACATATTTGCTTTCCCTGCTTTTATTGTGTCCCTTTCAAATAAAAGTTAAGTCCATGGGTTCACGGATACAGCATACATTAGGTGAAATGCGCACACCCTCCATTTTCCTCTCTTCTCGTGCAAACTGATTCAAGTACCTTCTTAAAAATCCACCTTTTTTTTTAAAAAAAAATCATCTTTTAAAACTCTTTATCTCTGACGACTGCAGTACATGTATACATCTCTTACTTCGTTTTTAATGTCGCATTTCAATAACACAATAAAAATCTGTGACATCAAAGCCCATCGAAGAACTGTCTGTATGTTATTAATTAAACTGAGATTTTAAGAACCCTGAAATAAATTGATCAATATTCATTACAGCACGGTTAAACAGTCATCTTTATCAGTTAAGACTGAATAAAATTCAATCACGTCTATCCCGTTGACAAAACTAATCTGACTGAAACGTACGTTGTCCGTGGAAATATATATACTGCGGATGCATACTCCCCGTCGAGGCCTCATATAGGAATTTGGATGCTGCACAGCTATAAAGTGGGTGGCGGTGCTTTTTCTTGATTTCTCTAAATAATACTTATTTTAACTTTAAATTGTTTTATTTGCTAAAATTATCAGTCAGAGTGTATTTTTTCTTTACAGTACGTTTTCTTTTGTGTTTCCCAAAATTTCTCTAATTTTGAAGTAAATGAAAATAATATCATGTATGTATTGTTCGAGCATTTAAGTGCCTGTTTATTTGTCTAAAGAGGGAAAAGGGTATATGGAAAAAACATAAATATTAAACAAAATAACAAGAAATATTAAGTAGAAATGAATCGTAAGAAGTGCCAACTTAGAAAGCGTTTTGTAAAAATTCTAGACATAGAATCTCAAATCGCCACATACAATCGATAGTTTAATGTTTGAACTTTTATTTAATTGTACTCTCGTGCTTGCACTTTTTGATTAAAGGTAGGCACGAATTTGAAAATTACCTGTGTTATTCTTAAAACAGAAGATAAAATATCCGAATTGCATTGCGATTTCCATATATGGTAAAAAAATTTGGCTGCCATATTGAATCTAGCTATCCTCCAAAAACAGAGGCCGCCTAGACCTGTTTAACGTACATATAGGCTCTGCCAAGTCAATCCGTGTTGATTGTTTGTTTCAATTTACATATATTTGCTATAATATATATTACAGCATGCCCAAAATATAACTGGAAAATATGTAATAACAAAGGTACCTGTAATGACACCATTTCCGGAAATGGAGAGTGCGCATGTCAAGTATGTAAATCAATCATTTCTTCCATAAGTTTTTGTCTAAAATATAAGTTCCATATCAAACTTCAGCTTTTTTATAAACGGTGAAAGTAAAGAAAAGATTTGGTTAAATGCATGCATACAATTATCTTTCTATATAATTATTATGTTATAATTTAAGTAATAATGGACATCTCGCAGAGCATTTTGATAAAAGAATTTTATTAAAGTTTGTCAGTTATAATTCTAAATGTCCTGTTTTAGGCAAACTTCACCGGTTATGCCTGCGAAAAATGCGTGGATAGCAATGTATATGGCGAAAACTGTAATGAAAGTAAGATTATACAAGTGTACAATTTATGCAAGTTACTCCTTTAATTTGCATCGTTTAGATATACACGCAGATCTTACATTATATACCTTGAAATTTGCATGTTAAGACTTTCAACGATTTTAATTGCTGCTCTGTATCATCAAAGAAGACCTAACAAATTATTCTAACAGTTATGTAACACTTTTGGATTATTAAAACATTCAATCACATTGTAAAAATCTATCTTTTAGCCTGTAGTTGTGTAAACGGAGTCTGTGACAGTGGAATGCAGGGTTCCGGATTATGTGAGTGTTTCTCGGGTTGGAAGGGAGACAATTGTGACGAAGGTAAATATAAACAATAAGCGGTTATTCTGGTTGCTGTTGTTGGTGGTGGTTATGATGGTAGTTTGAACATATTTCACTGCAATTTAAAATTACTTCTACATAATGACAACTTCTGAAAACTAATTATCAACACACCTTCAACCTAAATATACAAAGGACAAGGTTTAGTAACGACTGAATCTGGCCCCTTATTTGATGGGAAATCAGAACAGAGTTAAAACATTGATAGCTACAGAGTGTGTTGTGAATAAGATGCTTGTTTGAAAAGCAGTTCTTATTTTGATTCAAAGCTTACACGGAGACCACAGGAGGGTGCAAAACATTTCCCAAAATTCCTCAATTTTGTAGAATTTCTTCAATTTTGAAATATTTTTCAATTCGGGAAAAATAGAGCAAAGGTTTGCTCATTTGAGATTTTTATATACAAGATGCATCTGATGCTAGTGTACGGAATTATATATAAATTTGGTAGACAGGCAACCTTGTGCTCTAAGTTTTCTGATACAAATTGATTTTTTAAATCGATGAAAAATTAAATAAAAATTTCGAAAACTTATATTTTCTCACCTTTCTGTGACCCCTTTGTATACCATATCCTAGAACCAATTTGAAAACTCTTTTTGTAGCAGGATGACAACAGGTTTTTATGGATAAACTGTTGCATAATTCTTAAGAACTTCACAAACCATGGACCCAAAGGGGGTCTTAGCGAATATTGCCTTTAATTTATGATGGAAAAATAATGCTGAATGATTTAAGAAATAAAGTCCGCGTTTTCGTGAATGTTCATGTTGCAGAATAACCTCCGAGGTATATGTTACTTTGAAAGATAAAAGCCGAGGCTTTTATATTTCAGACAATATTTCGAGACCGAAAAGGTTATTCTGCATCATTCACGACAATGAGGACTTTATTTCTAATCTTCCATGTCTACTAAAATCGCTAAATACGGCTGATCGTTTTCTCTATAGAGAGACAAATTAGGTAATTTTCGATTACGCTGTTCCATTTAACACCAGAGGTAAAATTTGTTTGCTTATCTGTCTGGAAAAAAGGCGATTTGAGCTTTCGTTACATCAAAAATAGCCTTTTTAAATTACAAATTTGTTCGTAATATGTTTTGATCAGTTATAATGAATATACATATGTATATTCCAGTTTAACTACTCTATTGGGACTAAAGTCACGTTGTTTAAATGTGTAGGGAGGTCCGTGGAATAGCCCCGCTTAGCTATAATAAACGACATTCATCAACAATTTACAGTGTTTAAATACTGCAAAAGACACACATCGATGTGGTCTTAACAAGTATTTCATTCTACAGCCAAACATGCATTTGAATTGTACAGATTTGATACGTGTTTCTGATCTGATAATTTTTTGATGGGGTTTGTGATTTATTGGAGAATAACACGGTTTTCTTTGATCTTTAAATAATCGTGGTAGCATAAGAAATACACGTATACATATACATGAGTATAAAAGTAAGATATTAGATTGCAAATATTTATGACAAAATATTTGGATTTCCTAAAATATGCAAAAAGTTGTACATGTATATTGTTCGAATTCCTGCCGATATAATTTTTGCACCTGCACCATACTTCAAAAACATAATTTTCCATTGTTACTTATAATCGTTTTTGATAATTTTTCTTATTAAAAAAAACTTTTACAGATGCATTTACTTAAAGGTACAGTGGCAATATTTTATTTCAGAGATTTCTGGTTGTGACTATAAGAACAGTGAGAACTCTAGGTGTATTGAAAGTTCTAAAACTCCTACTGCTTTGTAACATTTTAGAGAGGGATATAAACGCCACGGAACACACGTGTAATCAAAAGTACCTGCAACATATGATATCAGAGGGATATAAAGTCCACAAAGCACACCCGTAACCGTAAGTACCTGTAACTTAGGATACGAAAGGGGTATATACGCCACAGAACACATGCAATAGTAAGTACCTTTGATATAGGATACAAGAGGGATATATTTGCCACAAAACAAACATGTAATCGTATAAGTACCTGTAACTTAGGATACGAGAGTGATACATGTATATACGCCACAGAACACACGTATGTAATGTAGGATACAAGAGTGATATAAACGCCACAGAACACATGCAATAGTAAGTACCTTTAATATAGAATACTAGAAGGAAATAAACGCCACAAAACAAACATGCAATCGTAAGTTCCAGTCTGTAAAGTACTAGTATGTTATAACTTCTTAATCCCCTCCCCCGTATCGCTTCAGAGAAAGATTTCCTTCCGGAAATAGACTTAGACTTCTAAGTAGGATTACCGACATGTGAAAAAGTGACTCTAGAATAGGATTTTGCCTTTGAAAATCTTTATAACACAGAAAAATATTGTTTTTTGTTTTTAGAAGTAACTTTAAATATATACCTTCTATGTACAAGATCATTTCTCTTTTACAGCTGTTGATGTATGTGCAAAAGGTAAACATGAATGTAGCGAAAACGCCACCTGCACTTTTCTTGGACCTTCTAAATATAACTGCTCCTGTCTTGAGGGGTTCCGGGGGGACGGTTACGTCTGCACACCTATTGATCCCTGCCGGGATTTTTATGGAGGGTGTAACTTTACCACCTCAATCTGTACATATCGATCACCTGGTGTGGTATGTAAAATGTTATTTGACAATTCGTACAAGTCTTGAAATTGCTTGAAATTAAGCTTTGTCCAATTGTTCCAATTACTCAAATGAGCTGTAAATCTTAAATTTAAAGTAATTACGATTGAAAATAGCAGAATGCAAAGAATAGCTGAATTATTTTTTTTCAAAGTTAATCACAATCATCACAAAATAAAAGATTGAAACAATATTTTTTCTTTTCTTCAAAGAGAGAGTGCGTTTGCAAGGCTGGTTACGAAAGTTCCTCCAATGAGAAGTGCGAGCTCATCGATCTTTGTTTGACCAATAGCAGCCTTTGTGACAAAAATGCAGATTGTCAAATGATTGGTCCACTGGAACACGAGTAAATAAACTTTTTAAAAATATGTTGTTCAATATTTCTAATCGTCTGATATGAAGCAATCGCATTAAAATGTTAGAGAAATAAACATTGCCATTTTTACTTTTGATACCCAAATAAAACCTATAAAGTTATCAATTTTACAACGAGTCGTATAAAATTTTACAGATGTGTGTGTAATGAAGGTTATGCAAGTGATGGAAAAGTGTGTTTTAACAATCTAATGGGGGTAAGTTGTTTCTACTTTAAATAAACGTTCAATATAAATCAAGTGATCTACATGATCTACACTGTCCTTAAAGAAAAGGATGTGCTATAATACAAGATTCTTTTTTGCAATTCATTAATATACTAGTATTTGAAAAGGTAATTTTACATTTAACTTGGTTCCTAGGGTACAAGCAAAATTTTTTTAAATAGAAATATTATTTTCTTCGACAGTTGATAGAAGATATTCATAACGATGATCCAACTTTAGAGTCGAAGATGACCTGGGCCATCAAATTGGTGAAGAATATTTATCACGAGGAGTTCCGATATCACGGTCCATTTACCGTCTTCCTCCCAACGGACTTCGGATTCCGAACAATTTACAGAAACATGGATGTAAGTGAAAGTCGTAATTGTTACATTGATGTTTATGATATTTAACTTTTTTCGTATCTGTTGCAAGTGTTGGGGTTCCTACTGACGTATTTTATATGATGGATAAAAAATGCATCTCTTTTAAGCTATAATTATAGTTCCAACGTTGAAAGAACGATAAAAAACTTTTTTGCGATTTATTTCAGAATGGTTTTATTTTATTTTGTAAATAATATGCATTTAGTTAAAACTTATATTTTTTCTGTTCATAAATAGGATATGATGCATTTGTATTTCATTTTCAAAAAAAAATTAAAAAGGAATGTAATAATCAAGACCTCATATTGGTCTTTCAGTGTTGAAACTATGATTTATAAGGGATGTACATGTGTATTAAGGATTGATCAAATAATGTTTTTTGTGTGGCAGCTATACATGTACACTGTACTCTAAGACTTCTTTACATTTACATATTTCTACAATCAATAATTACAGATGGAT
This sequence comes from Saccostrea cuccullata, assembly GCF_032062105.1. Lineage (NCBI taxonomy): Eukaryota > Metazoa > Mollusca > Bivalvia > Ostreida > Ostreidae > Saccostrea > Saccostrea cuccullata. The sequence continues at coordinate 19,910 of NW_026936707.1, forward strand.
GATTTTCTTAACAACACCGACAGAGCAGGTCAGGTTTTACGACAACATATCATTATCGGAAAGTGGACGATGGAGAATCTCACGCGGATGAATACATTTTATACACTTCAAGGAAAACAGGCGGAAATCCAAACAAAATCAGTTAGTTAAAAATAAATTGAACTTACTTTCAAATACAGTTTAAATCTCAAATACCATATGCATGTAAATGTACTTTTTTTCAATAATTTGGTACATTTTTACCACAAACTATAATTATATTAAAATTCAAAAATATCTGAATGCTGTAACTGAGTTCTGTAGCAAATCGTGGTTAAGGGGGATGTACAAGCCATATTGGATCTAGTCAGGTGTAAATTAAGAAATACCAAGAATGCGCTTAATACTCTACTAAACTAGCTCAAAGTTACCCAAAGAGCTAATGCACTAATTATCTACTGTTAGAGACCAAAATTAGTAAACAATTAAGTTTATTTTGTCTTAATTAGAAGAAAATTAATCATGTTAGAACTGCGCAGCTACAGCATTCATGAGATGAAAAATGCATTGAAAATGGAGTTAGTTTGATTCATTGATAATATGGCTACAACCATTTGTTTCGTTTTTTTTCTTGTCATTATCCATAATTCTTGAAAATTTGATTTTTCATATGGGTGTCTTCCTGAGGCCATGTGTTTATTTCGTCCGCCATTGTCTGTCACACAGAGTTCGAATAACAATGATTTTAGAATAAATGCGACCATAATAACACCAAGACAAGAAATTACTAAGTAATAATCATTAGGTTATATTACTTACTACTTTTATTTGTTGCATCGCATCGTCTGATTAATGAAAAAACGCGATTTTAACCTCACTCCAGCAAATCGGGAAAAACTTTTCTGTTTACAACTCGAAATTCCTCTATAATATTATTCCACTAAGCACATGGTTGGCATGTGCATATATCTGCTGTGGATAAATCCGTTTATTACCATGATTATATTTAATTTTTCATGGAACAAGTCTTGATAATTTGTTGGTTTCTTTAAAACTCAAGAAAAAAAGATAAAAATGTCCTAAACATATGTGTTTACGGTGGGTCTTTTTTCTGTGGCGAAAGAAGTTATTTTCAAATGGGGCACTGCAAGGAGGATGCTAAGCATTTAATTTGAAAATGTTAAACAATACGCAGTGCATGAAAAATAAATTGTAATTACATGTCTTACATTCGAAAAGTTGGTACATATGTCTATTTTGTTTAGAAGTTAGATAGAAAAAATAGGCATTTATAGGATTTCCTTCAGGCACCTCACATAAATAGCTAGAATGTTTGCAATGACCCACACATTGTATGGGGTCATGTTTGGACACAAAAACGCATCATGTCTCATTATGTTGACAACGTTGTAAGCTCTCGCTCATTGAACATACGAAGCTTGATAATTAAAATATAATGAGTTGTTTCTATAAAAATTTAGAAGCGAGCACAATGTTTGCAATGAAAGGTCCATTGCATATGCTATGTCTATCATCGCAAAAAAAGTGAGTGCTACCCCCCCCCCCCTTCCCCCGAAAATCCTTTGTTTGTTTTTCAAAATAGTGTCAAAGATTACAAGATCAGTTAGTTTTAAAAATAAATTGAAAAAAAAAATTGCATTACTAAGTATTTGATGGAACATGTACTAGCCTTATAATACCACTTGTTATAAGAATATTTGGTTGCCCTCTCTCCCGATCTACTGCCTAGAAATGGCCCGACTCATTTTTTTAACATCCCATTACACGATATTTTTTTCTTTTTCTTCCGTAAACAATTCTGTTTAAATTTTAAGGATTTTTTTTCTCACCTATAAATACGGACCCAATAATTTTTCCCTGAGTTGGGAGGACCACCAAACATCATTTTAAAGATGTTTATAGGTTGATTTTTTCTCTTTACTTTGTACAATTGTAATTTTGAAAATATGGGCAAATAGACAAAAAAAATTTGTTCAAACTAAATAAATTACTTCAAGCCACACTATAACACCTTTCCTCTTTTTAAAGTGTTCATATTATTTGAAATATTTTGCAACTGTAATTCTCTTCTACATTTAAAGATTGTTATGCCCCTCCATATTAAGAAGAGGTCTGGAAAACAAGATTATGTGCTAAAAATAGACCACGTGCTGCTATCCATGAACTACTTTCATGATTCTTTACACTCTTTTTGAAGACAACGATACCTTGTTTTGAACTTGAAATTATCATTTAAAAGTGCAATATGTAGACATTTTCTCAACAAATGGTTGTAGAGAGAACATTGATGCACAATTTGCATATTTTTTGTTTTGGATTTTTTAAGGGGGATGTACAAGCCATATTGGATCTAGTCTGGTGTAAACTAAGAAATACCAAGAATGCGCTTAATACTCTACTAAACTAGCCCAAAGTTACTCAAAGTGCTAATGCACTAATTACATACTGTTAGAGACCAAAATTAGTAAACAATTAAGTTTATTTTGTCTTAATTAGAAGAAAATTAATCATGTTAGAACTGCGCAGGTACAGCATTCATGAGATGAAAAATGCATTGAAAATGGAGTTAGTTTGATTCATTGATAATATGGCTACAACCATTTGTTTCGTTTTTTTCTTGTCATTATCCATAATTCTTGAAAATTTGATTTTTTATATGGGTGTCTTGCTGAGGCCATGTGTTTATTTTGGTCCGCCATTCCTCTGTCACACAGAGTTCGAATAACAATGATTGTAGAATAAATGCGACCATAATAACATCAAGACAAGAAATTACTAAGTAATAATCATTAGGTTATATTACTTACTACTTTTATTTGTTGCATCGCATCGTCTGATTAATGAAAAAACGCGATTTTAACCTCACTCCAGCAAATCGGGAAAAACTTTTCTGTTTTCAACTCGAAATTCCTCTATAATATTATTCCACTAAGCACATGGTTGGCATGTGCATATATCTGCTGTGGATAAATCCGTTTATTACCATGATTATATTTAATTTTTATGGAACAAGTCTTGATAATTTGTTGGTTTCTTTAAAACTCAAGAAAAAAAGATAAAAATGTCCTAAACATATGTGTTTTCGGTGGGTCTTTTTTCTGTGGCGATAGAAGTTATTTTCAAATGGGGCACTGCAAGGAGGATGCTTAGCATTTAATTTGAAAATGTTAAACAATATGCAGTGCATGAAAAATAAATTGTAATTACATGTCTTACATTCGAAAAGTTGGTACATATGTCTATTTTGTTTAGAAGTTAGATAGAAAAAATAGGCAGTTATAGGATATCCTTCAGGCACCTCACATAAATAGCTAGAATGTTTGCAATGACCCACACATTGTATGTAGTAATGTTTGGACACAAAAACGCATCATGTCTCATTATGTTGACAACGTTGTAAGCTCTCGCTCATTGAACATACGAAGCTTGATAAAATATAATGAGTTGTTTCTATGAAATTTAGAAGCGAGCACAATGTTTGCAAAGAAAGGTCCATTGCATATATGCTATGTCTATCATTGCAAAAAAAGTTAGTGCTAACCCCCCCCCCCCCCCTCCCCCGAAAATCCTATGTTTGTTTTTTTCAAAATAGTGTCAAAGATTAAAAAAAATTGCATTACTAAGTATGTGATGGAACATGTACTAGCCTAATAATACCACTTGTTATAAAAATATTTGGTTGCCCTCTCTCCCGATCTACTGCCTAGAAATGGCCCGACTCATTTTTTTAACATTCCATTACACGATATTTTTTTCTTTTTCTTCCGTCAACAATTCTGTTTAAATTTTAAGGATTTTTTTTCTCACCTATAAATACGGACCCAATTATTTTTCCCTGAGTTGGGAGGACCACCAAACATCATTTTAAAGATGTTTATAGGTTGATTTTTTCTCTTTACTTTGTACAATTGTAATTTTGAAAATATGGGCAAATAGAAAAAAAAATTATTCATTAAATCTCCTAACCCACTCTGAATGATTTCATGCCTTTTCAACTGTTGCTGCTCTGTAATGAAAATTATAAATGCATGTTTATTTGACACAGTATACGAGGGGTGATCAAAAAGTAAACAATATCTTAGGTATTTGATATTTATATTATTGTTGAAATATTCAAGTATTTTTCAAAGTGTAAAATTTTAATTGAAGGTCTTTGATAGCATATTGCTTTATTAAAAACACATCCCTTTTCAAACTTGCTTTCACCGGGCAACATAACAAGTATCATATTTAACCATCTGCCTTCCTTCACTAAAACGAACAAATTCTTATACGCTACTTCAAAGGCATTTCTAAGATATACATGTGCCACGAGTTCCACTGAGACAACCATTTTTCGTCAAAAGTACCTAAATAATGACGTCATTTTCAGATTGTGACATCACAAACAAGGATCAAAACTTCAGCATATGCTATTTATAGAACTTGTGTTTGGCTATCTAATCTGAACTGTGGTTTTGTAGATATAGAGATATTTCGCGAAATTTTTGATAACGCTTCGTACTAGTAGGTACTAAAACAAGGTCATTCGTATCAATTTCATGTGTCTAATTTCTTTGTGTTTTATTGTAGATAATTAAATTTTAATAGATAATATAATTTATCTGTGGCAAACTTACAAACTCTTAATTTTTAACTTTGATGGTGCTCATTTTTCCTTGCCTGGAATCAAAGAGTTTAAATTTTTTTTATATCAATACGTAAACTATATATATATAACAGCTGTTCGATAATAATACTAAATAAAAATTACTTCAAGCCACACTATAACACCTTTCCTCTTTTAAAAGTGTTCATATTATTTGAAATATTTTGCAACTGTAATTCTCTTCTACATTTAAAGATTGTTATGCCCCTCCATATTATAGAAAGGTCTGGAAAACAAGATTCTGTGCTAAAAATAGACCATGCTGCTATCCATGAACTACTTTCATGGTTCTTTACACTCTTTTTGAAGACAATGGTACCTTGTTTTAAACTTGAAATTATCATTTAAAGGTGCAAAATTTAGACATTTTCTCAACAAATGGTTGTAGAGAGAACATTAATGCACAGTTTGCATATTTTTTTGGATTTTTTAAGGCTCTGCTGAATTCTGTAGCTGCGCAGTTCTAAGGAGCATATCAAAAGCATTTTTCTGCAAAAGTATAGATTATATATACACAACATGCATTCGGTTATGCATATTTATTGTATCTTTATCAAAAAGACTTAAAATTTGATCAAAATATAATGTATTTTAGCCATTTGAAGAAATGTTTACATTTTGCTCTCACTGCACTAAAAGTGGCCGTACATCCCCCTTAAGGCTCTGCTGAATTCTGTAGCTGTGCAGTTCTAAGGAGCATATCAAAAGCATTTTTCTGCAAAAGTACAGATTATATATGCACAACATGCATTCGGTTATTCATATTTATTGTATCTTTATCAAAATGACTTAAAATTTGATCAAAATATAATGTATTTTAGCCATTTGAAGAAATGTTTACATTTTGCGTTCACTGCACTAAAGGTGGCCGTACATCCCCCTTAATGTATTGAATTTTTTTCAGCGTGGGGGTATAACATACCGGTACAGACTTAGTGGATCCCGGGTGAAATCGTCAGTGATCAAACAGGACATGATAGCCTCTAATGGAATCATCCACGTGGTTCAAAAACTACTCACAAACCAGGCAGACGTCAAGGGAGATAGCACGGTATGAACTTATGACGTCACTCAATAGCAGTGTTGATCTGTATCAAAATGTTTGATATACATGTAGTATAAATGAGTCGTTAAATTTGAATTAATTGAGTGAAGTTGAGTACAAAATTAGAATAATTTCACTACACTAACAATAGTCAATGGTCATGACATTGTAAAAGGTATGTACAATATATTTTATTTGTTTACGATCAGAACTTTTATTTGATGCATGTATAGATATTTAATTTTAAAACTAAATGTATTACAGTATTTTTATTTTATTTTTTTTTTACAGAAATCTATCTTTAAGTTGTTAAAAAAGGACAGACGATATAACATTTTGAAGTCTCTCATTGTGGTATGATATGGATATCAAGAACATATGTTTTATTTTTTTTAAATTCATGATTATACAAAATACTCATAAATATCATATTCTTTTTATATACATCTAATAACACTTCACACTATCATTATTTCTTTAGAGAGCTGGCATAGAATCAGAATTTGAGCAGAAAGGAATAACTGTTTTTGCCTCAAGTAATAGCGCATGGAACAATTTACCACATGGAGTTATGGATTATCTCAAAAGTGACGAGGTGTTTTTGTGTTTACCTATTATATATTATAATATTTTCAACCATTTTTCACAACTTAAAAAATTTCACATCATTCAAATTAAAACTCTATTATACATGAATAGAAGACTTGAATATTGTATAAATACAACAAAATGCTATGCTGTATCGTATATAATATAAATATTAAATAAATTGCCAAATAATTTATGCAAAACATAAAATAAAGCTTGCAACTGAATTCAAATTGCTGATAAAGAGTTTGTTAATTTTATCAATTTTACTGTTTTTAAAATAAAAATCTTTTAGTTAAGATCACTTAAAAATATACATATTAACATTTTTAATTTTTTTCTCTCTGAATGTCATTGATATGCATTGTACTTATAGGGCCAAACCACACTGAAGCTTATTCTGAGACATCAAATTGTAAACGAAACGGTAAGTTAATAATTCATACCTAAAGGGAACATTCCAATATATGGCACCTGCACTCTCTATAGATGTCATGGACACCAATTATCTTCCTCAATATGTTTTATATTCCTTCTGGTTCGAAGTATAACTTATTGAAAAACTTTAACATGAGATTGACAAACTTTACTGTTGCCCTCAATTTAACATTCAGGTACATTATTTTATCCTCTCTTGTGTCAGTTCCATATACATGAAGCAAGGTGAACTCAAAAGACACCACAGAATATGCCATACCTGTTTCTTGTTTGGTTTTTCTACTCCTTACTGTAAAGAGGGAAATTTTCGCCTCCGTTTTATCTTCGCCTATCCCTAATTTTGGTGAATTCAATACAGCATATAATTTCTAAAGGAAAACTATGACTAGGCGAATTTAAAATGGGGTAAAATCGGTTGTAATGTGAAAGGGCCAAAATAACACCAGTAGAAAATAACCCTGTATACATAAACTATTTTGAAGTTTATATGATTGTTATAATGATCTTATTAGTAATGAAGGATATAAAGATATGAACAGTATTCAATATAAAAGTCCATAAAACAAGTATAAAATAGGAGCATTGCAAACATGGACCTACAAATCATCAAGGGTGCCATGGAGAAATGAGCATCCCCTGCTGAACGGTCACACTAGCCGTGTGCTAGCGCTCCTTGTTATGATCGGGAAATAACGGGAAAATCCGTCTTCAGTTCAGTGTATAAATAATGGACTAATAATTAGTATGAAAAACGTCATTCAGCATTTCACTCAATATATTATATTTGCTGACAAAGTCATTATATCGATCATAGAACTTACGAAATGATGACTTTAAGCGAGACTACTGAAATTTTTGTTTAATCAACTTGTTTGTCAATAATTTACCTCGTTTTAAACATCGTTCACATGTAGACTATGCTCTTGTGTATCGAATCAACTGAGATATTTAAACTCTGTATGAAGGTGATGAAGGTATATTGCTGCATAAGTAAGGGAAGTTGACGATAGAAAACTTAAAGTCATCACGTTTTTAACAAAGTGCTTGGTTGTTAGATTACCATTAACGTCTTTTTCAAGTAAAATATCCAAGTATGAAACAAATGTGTCAGACTCTGTGGTATTCTTTTTATCTCAAGCTCACCAAGATATATCGAGATACGAATGGAAATTACCATTGTTAATTGTCAACCTATGTATCCAAATGTCGAGTTGAAGGCCACAGCAAGTGTTTTCTTTTTTTCATACATTTTGCGCAAGATTTTGAGCAGTTTCAAGAATTCTCACAAATTCTGCTTCATATGAATACAAAATTAGGTTTGCTAATAACAGAGTGCAATTGGTACCCATGGGAATTCCAACAGGTTGTTGGAAGACCTGGTCTCCGAAGACCACATAGATATTATCAATCAGAAACTCAAGCATCTTTTTGAAGCCAACTTCAGAGTACTTGTGCGCACAATCAACATGTTTTAACAAAATAATTTTGCAAAGACCATTGACCAGGTAAGTAAATTTACGAGATTCATTTTATTGAAAAAGCAGCTGTCAATGATATTAAAACGTCTGGACTTTAATTTATCGTGGGGAATGGTTGTGTATAACGTTGAAAAGTCCTAAGTATTTAAGCTGCTGATTTTGGTAAAATCTTGTGATTTCAAATTGTCCAAAAGTTATTTGAAATTTTTTAGTATCCACATCTGATTCACACCACTTCTTGAATATATTGTTGCAAAGTACTCTTGAAGTTTTTCCTTCACTAATGCCAATATCTTAGTGAGGAATAAAGAAAAAAGTGTGAGATATAAAAAAAGAGTTTTCATGCTCAAAACTCCATTGAAAGAATGCAAATCAGAGACCAAGAAAACACTGACTTCTAAGAAAAAAACATCAGAGTTGGGGTCAGGTGCCATGGAGGTATAAGTACCCCCTATAGACTTGTCAAACCCACTATGTGCTCGCTTTATCGGGATACGGAAAAAACCGAACACGATGTAATGAGAAGATAATGACATAACAATTTGATATATATACAACAACAAAGCTCTGGACAAAAAAAAAACAATTTAGTTTCTGAAACTAAGAATTACAATGAAAATTACGATAAAGATTTAAAATAATTTTGCACTAAAAGTTGTTTCTTAATCATGGACATTGTAAAACCTAGAATTATTATAAGACTCAGTTTAATTTTTTTCTTCCAGCAATAATCTGAGACATTTGATCGTCTAGAATACTGTCTATATAACATGTTTCTGCATCGTAAATTTTATGTTTAAACATATACATGTATACCGGGTATTCCCACTCCCCATCTCAAAAATAAGACTATCAGAATTTCATTATTTTACAGATTGAAGTGGCTGATTTAATAAACAGAGGAACAATAAAAACTCGCAGTCAATCACTTGTAGCTGTTTTAGTTACAACACAGGTTTGAATCGTGTTATATAGAACTCTTAAAAAATCAAAATGTGCTGAATTGCAAGTTTTTAAAACCCTTTATGGTCTCTAAAAATTGATAAATTTTTAAATAGATATAGAACTAGTGCTAATTGTAACGGAAACCGTTACAGATGTTCCCCAAACGCTCCCCAACTCCCTTTTGGTGCCATATCCCCTGTAAGCTTCATTTAATAAGACAAATTCTGTGCATTTTTGACTTTAACATCGTTTTCCCAGAAGGATACCAATTATATTCAAATTTTAGCATTGCACCCGTGCGCATGTGAATGCATGTGCGTTATGACCATATCATCTTGTGTACATAATCTATCTATTTCAATATACTTTATATTAAAGCAGTATTGAAAATCACTCATTCAAGTGTATTTTTAATTTCACTCGTTCCAAATGCACGCACGTGCGTGCATGTGCATGATGACCATACCTTCTTATAGGAATCCCTTATATCTATCTATGTTTTAAATCCCATCCTGTTTGGTTGAAAAACAAGGGAGATATAGCCATTTAAAGTTTCAATCAATCAGATTGCAGCACACGTGTGTGCGCATGCTTTCATGAAATTTCTTATAGATTATGCTGTAGACCTTCATAATGTATAACCATGTTCAAATTTTCAATGGATTTTGGTCAAAAACAAGAAAAATACTGAGACTTTAGTTTCAGCCAATCAGAGCGAAGCGCACATGCATGCACGTGAGGTCTTGCTATTTTGACCATGTCATCACGTCTATATTACTATTATATACTTATATTATGAGTTTCAAAGTATATAAACAAAAAATAGAAAAGTTACTGCTATATCTATTATATTGGTCATTTCACGTGTTGCACGTGCGCGCTCTTGCAAGCACGTGCGCGCAAAATGACCTTCGTTCCGCAAATCTACATAACGTGCCTACTGACCCTAAAAAGGTTTCACCTTAGTCAAATGAGAAGTTTACAAGATCACTCGCGGAAAAGATTTTCCCAGGAAGAAGAAAAATAAGAAGAAGAAGAAGAAGAAGAAACAGAGTAAAAACAATATGTTCCCCAACTTCGTTTGGGGAACATAAATATCATTCGCTTGCTCCGTTATTTTTACCAAGTAATTTATGATAGTAATTGTATCGTTGCAATACTTTGATTTTTTTTCACTGATCGATAGTTTTATTTGCCTTTCAAGACTTTTTATCGTATTTTCTAGGGTCAAATACGTTTAGATAGGGAAACCAACATTACACAGACAGACATACCAGCATCAAATGGCTTGTTTTATCATATGGACAACGTTCTACTGCCCATAGACCAAGAGAAAATCTTGCCCGGAATCTGCAGTTATTATAACACCATTTACAAAGAACGAGTATGCTAATTCTAATGTTTGTCAAATATGGAAACTGTTGTGGTCAGTATAGAACTGTCTTCTTGAAACCAGTTATTTGAAAGAACATTTCATAGCCATATATAATTTGTTTTACAGGGATACTGCAGACCATGTTATGCCACATTAGAGTGCGAGAAAGGAATCCCCACCGTAAGTACAATGTAGACTGTGTATAAAAATAAAATCTCTACAGTATGTTGAATGTAAAGTAAAAATGCCTTTAGGTGCAAGTGTATGAAAGCTATCAGAAATTGAGTGTGAGAAGTAGAATATAAGTATGAAGTTCATTAATTAAGAGAATGAATTTCGTTTGAAAGAGGGAGAAATTGGCATAGTAATGGGATGCAATAATGGACGCCCCTTAGTAAGAGAATAGAATTCCCTCATATGAGAATGCAAAAATGGGTGCAAAAATTGAATTTATTTACTTAGAATAATGCGAAAAAAGATACCCAAAGCAAATGAAAAGTAAAGGTTTGAAAAGAAATTTCAAAAGTAAATAAAATGCAATAATTTAATCCCAAAAGTAAATAGAAAGTGGGAGAGTAATAAGGTACTACTCTTTAAAGTAAGGAAATGATATTAGAAAAATGACATTATGTAAATATAATGATTTTAGAGAAAGAAATTTCCAGGGCATGGACCCATAAAATATTGTAAAGTTTTAAAATAAAAATCGAATTCCTACAGGAGTATAATTTGGAATTAGTATTAATAAGTTATTTTGAATGTTAGAGAGGAATTCTGTGTGCAATGTGAGGAAGGAATTCTTGCGGTAAGAAAATCGTGTAAAAAATCCATCCAGTTTGTAAAATGAATTGTTTTTATATAATTCTTTGATAATTTTTTGATATGATAAGAATTTAGTCCTTAAAATCAGTAGAGTGAAATCTATAACAACTAATAGCTTAGTGAAAGAAAATGTGAAATTAAATAAAAATTAAATGATTAATAAAATAACAAAAGGTATCCAAGCTCAAAGTCCATTTATACAATACAAATGAAAGCAGAGCAAACACAGGCCTCACTAAAACACTAGGGATTGGATCAGGTGCCTTGGAGGAGTGTGGATCTCTTGCCCACCGGTCGCACCCACCTTGTGCCCCTTGTCATACAATCGGGAAAACGGGAAAAATAATCATACAGAATTCAGTGTGTAATGACCGAACACGTTGTATGTAAAACGTCAGCCAGCATTTGTCTTACTTAGAGTTTCCTTTTACTTACATTATCATTATTACTATCAACCATAAAATCGACGTCAAACAAATATGTTGTTATCCTTGTTTCACAAACTTTTTTGTCAAAAGTTTGCCTCATTTTAGAAAATGTTCTTGCGTAGAGCATGTTCTTGTGTATCAAATCATCTAAAACCTCAAAATCAGGAGAAAAGGTTATATTGCATCATAAGAAAGGAACTCCAATAAATAAATTTTAGAGAACATCGCTAGAATTTGATAGATAGTTGTCTGATCTCAGTAAATAACATGCATAAACATAGAAATGTGTTTTATATAGGGTGAGGTAGAATCCTGTGACCTAAGGAAGGCGCAGATTTCCCGAGACCCAGACACGGGGAAGATCTTGGATTTCTTTTTCATCAAGAGTGCAGGATGTGTTTCAGTGTGCAACGCAACAAAACAAGTACGTTTTCGTTTTCAGATATATTACTTTTACTTCTTTATTCGAGTTTTTAATGCGTGTATATTGTACTTATCACCACTACCAAGTAAAGGCTGGATTCTAAAAATTAAATTTTATATCAGCACCTACAAAGCATTCAAACACCAGGACAGTTATATAATATTTAAGCTAAGTTATTAAGAATATGTTCAAAATTCTATGATGATTACGATTTCGTGCCTTATAACAAGTATGACGGGATGTGTTTATCTTAATTGATAATTTTATACGTATTTAAACAGACCCCTGTGTGTTGTTCCGGGTACTATGGAGATAAATGTTCTATATGTCCAGGAGGATATAAAAATCCTTGTTCTGGAAAAGGACAGGTTTGTAAACCCTTTCTTTAAAAAGTTGCCATTACTTATGTAAATACAGTTTGCTTATTCACTTCTTAAAATTATAAATGACAGGAGAGATGGTAGATTTTAACATTACTTATTTCTTATTCTTAAACAGTGTGTGGATGGATTGGATGGCAACGGTACTTGTATCTGTGAGGAGGCTTTCACTGGACCCGCCTGTGACAGATGTTCAGACGCCAAGAAATTTGGGCCCGGGTGTAACAAAAGTATTTTCTTCTCTTATATACTTTTATATTTTTCATATTCTCTACATGTTGTCAATCTGATCATGTCAGTTAGTATCTACGTTTTATGCCATTCAGAAGAATTTTGGATGTTGTCTAACACTTTAAAAATGATTGCACTTGTTCCGGAAATGAATGACAAGATGTAAAGTCATAATTATAAAGATTAAATGCATTTCATCAATATGTTGACAACTTCTATTACTAAGAAAAGAAATACAGCGTTTTAAGATTGGGCATTAAAGAAACATTTTTGCTCAGCTTGTACATGCGTTCACGGAATTTGCAACAACGGACCAGAGGGTGATGGAAAGTGCAAATCTTGCTTTCGGAACACATTAAATAAATGGAGCTATTGGCCAGATAGATACAGAGGGGAGAATTGTGATATCCTATCTAAGCCATGTCTAGGCAGTCTGCATACATTGCCATGTCATATCGATTCTTCCTGCGTCAGAAATGGATCATCTTTTCGGTAGGTAAAACAATTAAAAGTGTTTTGCCAATTTTTGATAGTTACAAAATAATATGTTTCACTAAGTGCATGTTCTAGGGTCATTGACAGATGATTTGTATTCATGATGAAAGTAACCATTTAGTCCTCACAAATCTTAATTGGTCATTTGTTTATTATTTGAAACAAATAGACATTAATTTACCCTGCAACCTGATTGCTTGCCCAACTGAGATTGGTAGAAGGTGGGGACTAGATTTAGGAATCCTATGAAACACTATAATATTTAAGATAACAGGTATATACACATTGACATAATATTTTGAATCACAAATTTTCGTAGAGGTTCATTTTTGTGGTCTTGAGAAAAACTATAGGTCTGTAAGGATTTGCTTTAATGGTTGAGGAATTGTTGAGTAGTAATTTATAAAACACTTAAATTTCGTGGTGGAATTTAATTTGTGGGTGTCTTCATACATCGAAAACAACAAAAAATAAACCTCCCCGAAAATAAGAATGTCACAGTGAAGAACTATACAGTACCTTTAAATGATTCTTTCCTAGCTGTGTATGTGACCGTGGTTATGAAGGGGATGGTGCTGTTAAATGTACCCCAATTAATCCTTGTGAAAAGCCAGGTAGAGGAGGATGTCACAAACAGGTAATGTTCATTCTAGTTTTGATTCCAACCTAAGAATTTGCTTAAGAATGTTGTAAAACGTGATGAAATATATATATCATTTTATTTAAATATGTAGACATTTTGCATCATTTTTCCAATTTTCACATTTGCCTTTTGTTGAAAGATTAATATTTTTCTAGTTACTGCTGATTTACTTCGATGGGCATTTTTGGACATAAAAAATATGTTTAGAAATTGTGTAAAATTTGATCAAAAATGTTTTCAACAACTGTATGCAATTTCTATAAAAACAACGTAAGAAATCTGTTTTACCAGGCTGTGTGTAAGATGAACGGACCAGGAGACAACACTTGTACCTGTGGTGAGGGTTGGGCAGGGGATGGGAAGTACTGCTACCCAGGGTCAGAATGTGGAGACCACCAACATTGTCATAAGTATGCCTCTTGTAAGACTGACCCCTCACATAATAAGGTTAGTGACCAGGCTATCTTTAAAAGAAATGTTCGGTTCCCTCTTCCCAACTCAGGGTAAAAATAATTGATTTTTAGGTAGGTGGAAAAAAATCTCAGAAAATGGCAGCACAGATGTTAGCAGGTTGAGAAAATTTCAGGAATTAACCAGGACAAAATATCGTTTTCTTGATTTAAAAGAAAAAGTAGTGGGGACATTTTTGTTAATCTGTTTGGAGTGGAAAAACAAACAATTTCTTAAAGATGTTCCCGGATACAATTGTATAATAAAGGCATAATAAAAATATAGTAATTGACTACATAGTGCGCAATGTATTCTTGGTCAATCCATCGGGTTCACGGCAGTTGTGACAGAACAATATGGTATGCTTTCTCCTCCTATGTACCTAATCCCACCTCTGGAATTTTCAGTGGTCCATTTTTTATGCCCCTTCAACCATTTGCATTGTTTATTGATTTATTTTTAGATATGTCACCACTGTTTGTTTTCTTTTTATCTTTTACGTTATTGTACACTCTCAGAATGTCTAATTTATCAATTTATTAAACTTCGTTTAAATTGATACTTATCTCAATATTGTTCCAGTCCCTTTGTTGGTGTAATGACGATTTCCATGGAAATGGAACATACTGCATTCCAAATAATATGTGTGATTTTCATAATGGAGGTTGCCATTCAAAGGTTAGAATACATGTACAGTTTGGTGTTATAAAAACAAGGACTCAGTTAGCATTAATGATTCTAAGAATGCTAAAAGTTGCTATGGAAAAGTGAAACAGAGCTTTAAGCTTAATATGTATGGAAAACAGCACAACGTGGCAATAAATGTATGGAAACAGCATTAGAAGTAATAAATGTATTAAATTGAAACTGGAATCAAATTATAATTCAGCTAATAAATACATGTGAAATCAAAGTATTAAACACATGTGCTTCAGAAATAAGTTTGGAACACATTTGAATAATGTATGAACAACATTTATAAAAAAAAGTTGTGTAACACTGGTGCAACTAAGATACCGAAAAAATAAAATAAATAAAGATAAGAAACACATTTGATATATAGGTATCGAACAAGATGTACTTTATATGTAGTAAAGGTATAAAATACAGTTACACTGTATATGAATGAAAGTATGTAATGCAGGTGTTATACAGGTATATAACAGATTCAAGTCAAAAAAGAGTTTGAAACAATGTTTATAATAAAACTTGAAATGTGTTTTTATTTTGAATTTTCTGTATCCTGTTTAAAAAGGGATTGTGATATCAAATATCAATTTTATTTTAAAAAATAATAATTTTACATTCTGTTTTAGGCTAATTGCACGCCATTAGGACCAGGTCTGAATAATTGTACGTGTATGGAAGGCTACGCAGGAGATGGAATTTTCTGTATGCCAACCATTAACGAACTCATTCTCAACCATCCTAACCTTACCAGACTAGCTGCACTTGTCAGAGTACGTACCTTATCTATGTATCTGGTATCTACCGTACTTGCATGGTATTTCATAGAAATAAAACTGGCTTGTTTAAAATATGTTAGATTTCATTCTAAACACTAAACGTACCTGCGTAGACAAGAAGTGGGTTTTTATAAGTAGAGAGTACATGAAAGTTGTTTAGTGACAACCGCCTAAATTTTATCGTTTGATTCCTTTTTCGTCAGTTTTCTGTCATAAAATGCTTCTTCCTTTTTTAGCTCTTGGGAGAGGACAGCATCCTTCAGTATTTCATGGACACCTACACATTTTTCGCTCCTACTGATGCCGCCATGGATTTTCTGATCAGAAGGCGGGAAGAAGGCTTCTTTTCTGATATTGATAATGTTCTCCCCTTTATTAAGTAAGACACTTCAGAATGTTTAATAAAGAAATTAAATTGATATCCTTACGAAGCAAATTACAATCGCATAATTATGATCTACTGTAAAATCACAAATATTTTCAAGGGGTCAAATTTTCTAAGTTTTGGGGAAAATATTGGTTTGTGGAGATTATATTTTTTACTGTTGGAAAATGTTTAGTAGCAATGCATATTACAACTAATAATAGATAGTATGGTGGTCAGAAATTCGTAGTCTCTCCATGCCTCGAAATAAACGAAAATTTAACCCTCACAGAAATGTGTGACCACACAGTATTTGCATTGATGTTTTCCCTTTGTTGATTTTGTGGTTTTGTTCCAGTTACCATACAGTTCTTGGACAAAATCGAATAGAGGATTTACGTGCCTCTGTAAATGTGGTAGAACGCTACAATACTTTGTCTGATGGTTTTTTCCTACATTTTAAAGTTGAGAATGGGGTGAGATTTAACTAATGCCTTTAGTTTTGTGTAACTATTTAGATGAATAATATTTGATATCCACAGAATTTTTTCCTTAAGTAAATATCCTCTTTATTGCACACGTATGTTGATATTCTTAGTCAATAATCGTCATAATTCTGCACAATGGAAATATTCAAAGAATCCCATTCTGTTTCGTATAAGAATTTCAGTCACCAAAAACATAGCTTACTGAAAAAAATGGATTCCTTCTTTTTTATTCCTCCTTTGGGGTTTCTCCTACTATATTGTTCCTTGATTTTAATTCATCATTTTTAATCAGTAATAATACGTTTGATTTTTAGACACTTCTTCTCTCAACCAATAACAGATTTGCTATAACAGCTCGAGTAATAAAAAGCAATCTGATAACTGCCAATGGATATGTTCATATCATAGATCGGGTAAGAATTCTTGATGTTGCTTTTGTTTGTTTGATTGCATCTTTTTTGGTTATCAAATTTTTACGTCACTAGAATTAAGAGCAAGGGTTATACTAATGAACATTCAAATAACATATATGATTAACCTTTTATTTAAAAAATGGTTTTATTTACTTTTTTATTATCAGCAAATTAAAGTTATTGAATCTGATAATTAAATTTCATTATAATTATTTTTTCCTGTTTATTAGGCTCTTGAACCAGAGTTAGAAAACAATGGACTTCCAACACTTGATGATTTTTTGAACAGCAGCACTGACACCACCATCTTTGCTGACTGGCTTAGAGTAGGGATAAAAAAAAAAGAAATTTTAGGATTTCTTGTCTATTTTTGAGTTAAATTGCGATGCTTTATTTAATTATGAATACAAATCAAGAGTACTAATTTTAAAAAATTGAATTTCATTTAAATTTTATTTTTAATACAATGAAATTTTATTTTAGAAATTTATCAGTATACATTATTTCTTCAAATAGTAAGATATCTTCTTTGCTAGTAGAATTTAATAAAAGCCTAGAATCAAAGAATTCTCCTATTATAGTCAGATTTGTATATCAAGGCGCCACTTCATGTGAAATAATACCTATATTTTAATCTAGTGCGAAAACAGGTTGAAGTAACAGGATGAAAAACTTATAAAACTTAAATAATTTCTACTCTTTTTTCTAAAAGGAGGTGATCTAAAACTTTCAATCGTGGATTTCATTATATCACAGCTGTTTTTTGTTTAATTTCATTAGAATACAAGGGTTGTCCAAAAAGTTCGTGGACAATGACGTTTTTGTGAAAATAAATGGTTCTTTATAAATCTTTTGTATATCAAAATATTTGTTATGAAAAAACAAATATCTTAATTTTTATTGATGGAAACAATTTTTTTAAAAATCTAAAAATTTAAAATGACATAAACTCTTAATAAAGCGGATTAAAATAATTATTTTCTATATGAAAATTAAAAATTTTATGCAACACAAATAAAGAGCTATAATCCCTGTTAGAATTTATTTAAACAAAAAGCCTCGACAAAAAAAGAATCAAAGAATTCTCCTATTATAGTCAGATTTGTATACGGTTGAAATACGAAAGAGACAAAATATTTGTTCAAGGCAGATTGGTATATACGATTTTTCCACGGTGTGTCATGTGAAATAATAAAAACACTATATTTTAATCCTAAATGCGAACTTGGCTAGCATGTTACAAACTGTAACAGGTAAATTTTTGTGCATTGTTTTGAATTTTAAAAATTAAATAAATTAAACTTAAGATAATTTCTGCTCTTTCTTCTGAAAAAAAAAGAAGTTTGTGTCCATGAACATGTGTTAAGTCAAAACCCAAAACTTTTGATCGTAGATTTCGTACAAAAATATATCACAGCTGTTTGAAATATTTTTATTTGCATAAAGAACCATTTATTTTGACAAAAACGTCATTGTCCACGAACTTTTTGGACAACCCTCGTACATGTATAATTACTTTGCTAGGCAACCTTTTTACAACTCTATCCATCCATTACGTTTTAGTAATTTGTCAGTTTCCTGTTTTTAGACTAGTAACTACCTTCGATACTATGTTCTACCAGTGATCCGCCTAGCTGAATCTTTCGATGATCAGGAATCCGTTGATACAGTTCTTGGAGCCAAACACAAAATCTCCATTGAAATTTATGGCACAAAGGTAAGCAGTGAGATATTTCCAGTTGTATAATTATAGGAAATGAACACAGGAAATTCAAGAATATTTAATCATTTTTTATGAATAAAAACAATATTTTCACCACAGATTTTCCTGAACACAGAGCGTATGATCGTACACAGTAATTTTTTGACGGATGGGGGCGTCGTCCATAAAATTGCTGGATATATACATCCTAATCTAAGAATATGTGACGTAATCAATAGAACCGTTATAAATGTAAGTTTTTAATGACCATATACGGTATTATAAATAAACTCTAAGAGCTAGAAAACCAATTACAAATTTAGAAAACAAAAGAATGAGATGTTTATCTGTGTTTTTGAATCTTTAATATGCTTCTTATTATCCTAGAGTGCATGCGTTCCATGTGAGGTTGGCCATTACCAGTGTGCCGAGGGATATACATTAGAGATCGCCACTGTAACCAAAGGGTGCATCTATTCCAGTGGTGACGCACAATACAAAGGCTGCAGCGCCCTCTGTTCCAGACAAGAGAAGGTAAACTCGATAAAATAAAATATTAATACATTTCAGTAAAAATTAAAAATGCTCATATAATAGTTGATGCTTTGCAAGGATACACGTAAAATTCATAAGTTGTTAAGATAAAAATACAATATTCAAATCGTCTGCTTCTTATAGCTTAATCAAATGATCAAATATTGACTATTTGATGGGTTATTGCTGTATTTCCTCATTATACACAGCAGTCAGTTCTTTGGTAAATATACAGTAAGGTTCAAGTATCTGAAATACATACTAGTGGGTGGATAGTAGCTAGTAGCTGCAGATCTTCAGTTCGCTTGTCTGAAAAAATTGGGATGGACAACCAGAGAGCTACAATGCTATCCAATGAAGAAAGTGTATGCTGTACATAGGGTTGTTTTCGACCCGTGTTATTTTTGACCCGTGTTATTTTCGACCCGTGTTATTTTTGGCCCATTTGAACTTGCTACAGTGTATCAATTTTCCCTGTTTTAAATGCACCCATTCATGGTTCTGTTAAAGGAATCATACTGTGTTCTTAGAATTCGTCCCGTTTTAAATTTACACAACCTTAAAAAGGGCATAATTAGACAAAAATAAAAACAGGGCGACTTTTCCCTGTATTACAATATTTATTGCAAATCAAAAAGGGTACTATTCCACAATTTATTTCATCGTACATTTTTACAATGTTTCTAACTGTGTGATTCATTAAAACGTTTTTGTTTAATACGTACACAATAAAACTGCGAGGGCTGGTCAATAAATAATGTCCTCGGTGCTCAGAGAGAAACAAAAAGTTAACGCTTTTCAATGAGTTAGTCTTAATGATTTCACTTAATTATTCTTTTTAATTCGAACACGTCCGTAACATTTTTATCCAATTTCTGAGTGTTTTAGAACACATTAATGAGTATGACCCTTCGTATACTGGAATATGAAAGATCCTATGAATTCCTGGACCTCTTTCTTTTGTTTAACAAAAGTCAAAAGGGGGAAAAAATCTGGCAAATATTGTTAGTGCGACAAATATTATTTTTCTGTTTATCCCCAAAATTCCTTTACTCTTCATGGCCTGTTGGTTTGGACGCTGTCATGAAGAAATTTAATGTAGAGGATTCCTGATTCCGTCCTTTCAAAAACCTCTCGATTTTTATAAAGAGTTTGCTTTCTAGACTTTTCCAGTATTTGAACTGCCTCCCCGAATAAAAATTTGAACAAGACCACTAATATTTAAGAAAACGTCATATAAAAATGTTTTTGTGATTTTGCAATTCTTTGCTCTTCTCAGTACTTCATATTATATTTAGAAGTGAATTTACCTTCAATATTTTCCTTTTTTCCTAGTTACTTGGTTTTTGTGTCTGATCACTGTAACCGTTGGTTTATGTAGAATCGATTAATTAAGAACGAATGTTTTCGTTCCTCTAAACTTGACACCTACTCCTGTTTAAATGTATGCATCTGATATTAGTTCAGTAGGTGAGGAGAGATTAATTAATTGTGTTAATTTTTTGTGATAAATCATTAATCATTACTTGGTCATCTATGTGGGGCAACAAATTGTATGATTGTTTGTTTTTTGTTTTTTTTTTGTGTGTGTGTGTATGAAAGTGTTTTTATGACGTCACGATTCCCATATTACCCATATAAACATGCAACATCTTTTTTTATTTTAAACTTAATTAAGTTAGCAATTACATATTTTAAAAAATTCAGATATTGTGAAGCTCTAAAGGAGTATATATGATAAGAGCCAATTTTGGCCCCCTAAAAATCAACATTTCAGAATGATATTCAGGTATGTTTAATATTGATATTTATTTTGTAGAAGATATTATATTAGAAATATTTCCAATATATTTTTCACATTTATATGCACTCACTAGCTGTAAATGACATGAGAAATAATGCTATTCTTGCTGTCTAACAAATAAGCCAAAAATATCCCTTTTTCTTGATGTTTTTTTCTGATGGGAAACATAGAGCGCAGTGTAGAACATACGTAATTTTTCTGTCACTAATTAGTATTGGATAGATACATCTTTGGTAAAAATATAAATCTTGTTCTAGGCTGCGCTCTATATTTTCTGGAAGAAAAACTGCTTGAAAATAAGCAGTTTTATACAAAATATGCTAAAATGGCGGAAAAAATTATTTTTATGATGTCATATTTCTAAAAAAAAAAAAAAAAAAAAAAAAACGGCATTTTGATCAAAATGAAAATGACCAATAAAGGTCGCATATATAGCTGTACAAATTAAAGCTATATATAAAGTACAATTAAGATATTCATTTCAAGGGGCCAATTGAGACACTTACCATATATCGCTCTTTACGATTTTCTTAGCAAAGTACTTGTTTAAGAATTGTTTACGTAATAAATGTATGCTTATTGATTTTTTTAATGAACAAAAAATGCTTGCAAAGATAGTGCAGAATTATAGCATCACAAAACAGTTAGTTTCATGGTACATAACAAGAGGAATAAAAAATCAAACTTTCCTGAAAAATCAAGACGCTTTAGGCATTAAAATTTCTTACTGGTAAATTTGTTTCATGATTGGATGATCCTGAGCTCTTTAAAGCAACATGAGCTGCATTTTTAAAAATTTCATTTTGTTGTTAAAATGTGTTATTATGATAAATTAGACATGAGTAATGCAACAGAAACACCTATATATACAATCCAATATACAGTTTTGTATACGAAATCATTATTGTACAGGACGTCAATAAAGTAAAACAGCAGAAGTTTATTAACGTTATTTTTTTCTGTCGTTGAATTAGTTATTTACAATTTTGCAACAAAAAATTCCAACATCAAGTTGCAGCTCATATTGCTTTAAATTGCAGATATTCAATAATTTCTAGAAATCATAAAATGTCGTATTAACCCTCATCGATTTAAACAGGTGATTATATCAAGACTTGATTAACAAAAAAGGTCAGGTATTTCCACAAATTAAAAGTATCTGTTCGTAACTGCAGTTGGCTAGACATTCGGCAGATTTAAACAATCAAGGAAAATGCTTTTGTGTTGATCTCAGCAATAATTCATACGAGATGGAGTATTTTAGGAATTTATTTCACGTCAATGCAATATTACATGGCATAAATAAAAATCCAAAAAGCGTGATATGTCTTAATATTTTTATTGTCTTTTATTGTTTCTTTTACAATTCTGCTGAGCTTGTTTCTGTTGAAGAAGTTGCGCCCTGGCTTGCGCCTTTTTAGACAGCGCCACAGAAGCAGCGACGGCTGCAGCTACTGCGCCCACGGCACCCACTAATCCTGCAATCAGCAAATTCTCGTCAAGACAAATATCATCGTCTGGGTCTTCGAGTACGATATCGTTGGACATAATTCTGAGTTTGCTACCAACTGTGATGTCCTCGTATGCGTTTCCGAGAAACCGGGCCTCTTTGTTACCTATTTCTCTTTTCTTTCGTCTTCCCCATCCAGAACTTCCATCGGAGCAAGCGACAGGATCACAGTTTCCGAGACAAACCTTAAGTGTGCAAGTAAAAATCATTTCGGTGCTTCCACCAGTTATGCTTGTCTCTCGAAAAGCTCCGAATGCTGTGCTTAAATATCCACGGGACAATTGTCTGAAATTCGGGAACAAATGTCGATCCGTTGCACAAGAATCTTTTATTGTATTGATATTACCAGCTGAACAATGTTTAGAACGAATATCAAAATCTAGAGTATACTCATCATCCAGTCGGATTGCCAATTCGATCTTGTCGGAAAGTTGAACTGTGTTTCCACTAACTGACTGCAATTCTCCGTTATCATTCAGCTTATACAGTACCATGAAGGCTGTAGGACGAATGGTGATATTTTCCAGATTGTCGTCATTTATGCCAAACAATAGATCCACGTTGTCTTGAAGATCAAGAGAAGAGAGATCGGCATTGCAGGAAATGGTTATGATCTTATCCTCTCCTGTTTGGTATTTGCTGTTTTTCTGAATGACGACTCGGATTTCGTTTTCCCATTTTATTCCACAAGCAGCAAAATCAAAGTTATGGATGGAAACGTTTGACGAGGTGTCTTCCCGACATGCCACTGATTCTCCCTGCACAAATAAAGTTCCCGTATCAGAGGCATTATAAACCAATAATCTCAGATTATTACGGGAGCAACTCCCCACTTCTACTTCGGGATTAAATGCATCAGTTGCACAATCAATGACATACACTACATATAAAGTAGCGAAGAGGAAGTTTGTGCTGAACATGCTACTGGCACTTGTAACACCTAAATACAGTTTCATTGAGTTATTTATTTCAGTACATTTGGTTTCTTCTTATTAATATTGCAGTAGATATGACTATTCTGCTTTTTGTGACAGAAATTTCATTAGCTACCATTACTTTCTGCGATGACGGAACAGGTTCGTTTGAAATGATAATTGAATTATATCTCGTTGACCATGGGACCGATAAAAAATATGTAACCATTCATTTAAGCACACCTAGGATTAGAATATTTCATACGCTATATATTGCAATTGGAAGCGATGTCTTTGGCTTTTCTGGTACTGGTGTCACGGTAACCTCAAGGGGAGGCTGTGCAACCGTGTCCTTAAGCAGTTGGCGGACAGCGTTCTTTATTTTAGTATTTAATGCCGTGTAAACAAGGGTGTTTATAACGCAGTGTGACCACCCTAAATATGTTGAACTTGCATGAAGGATGGCATTTACTTTCGTCATATCCGGGTCATAGAGATTAAGAACGATAAAAGGTGAATAAAGAATTCCATACGTAACAAATATGGCTGTTACACTTAAAACAAGATGACGCTCATTACTTACTTTGTCGGGTATTGCACTTATAGGTCGTTCGTGCGCTTTTATGACTGACGCAGATATTGTTGGAATTGCAATTTGAGAAACGTTTTGCGATCGAGTTACACCTATCCGTTTCTTGTTCAACAGAACTTTGTATAATATTTTCCCATAGCAGTATAGGAGCACAGGAAGTGTGCATATAGTCACTGCCACCATAATAAAAATGCGATAAAACTTCAAATGAAACGGATCACAAACAAATTTCTTCTCTTTGTATGTGAAGGATCCCCATGCATTCGTTAGAGGCATAAAGAGAACCAAAAATGGAAACGTCCATGACAGAAAAGTTATAATTGCTAGGTTCCTCGGATTTTTGTAAAGCTTTCTATACAAAGCAGAATGCAAAAACATGAGATATCTGTTAAGAGAGATGAGCAACATGGAGAAAAATTCGGCACCGAACAATCCACACGTGACGAACCCAATGAGAACGCATGTCGATGGTAGATCTTCTATTTTATCAATGTACGTATTCGTTGCTGTACTTGGAAATACAATGACGCAAATCAAAGTATTGTTGATTGTGAGATTTAGTATGCAAAAGATACTGGGCTCCTTCTGTAATCTGTACTTCAAAATGGCGACGATGTTGACTATGTTAACCACGAATCCTGAAATGGACAAGATAATGCAAAATACCCGTACAAGGATTCGTAGGTTATCCGGGACGGAGTCCGGTGAGATGGGATTCACAGTAGTCCTTGTTGTGTCTGCAAGTAGTGTAGACCACGGGGGACAGGTTGATGGGGGAAATATCGTCGAGGAAGGTGGACGATGCTGTGGTATTCGACTTGGTCTGCGTTGAAAATTAGGGAAAGCCATCTTGAGAGATATCGGTCCACTCAGATAAATTTGATTTTTTTTTTCCAGAGAAATATTTTCACAATTGTCTTGCGATACTCCTTGCTCAACATGAGCAGCTACTTCAAAAATTCTTATTATACTAGATGTTCAATATCATATACCTTATTGAATAAGGGTATTGATTAATTGTTTTAAAAAGAAACGCTCTGATGCACTTTTTGCTTCCGCCACGTTAATGGAATATCTTCCGCCTTTTTTCTGAAAAGTAATGTCAGGGTTCAAATTATGTGACAGGGCATATTCCACTGATAAGAGAGTAGGCATGACTAGACCAATCAGGTATTGAACTATGAAATGATATTGCAACATGCAAGTACGATGGTGGCAATGATGCTTTGCTTAAGCATAAACATAAACATGATAAAACTATAATGCACTGAACCAGGAAGAGAAATTCAAGAATTAATCAGGCATATACATGTACATTATTATGCTTCGTGCATGTGTCTGTCCTTGACTATACATTTTGAAGAATGGGTAATATGGATGCTGTGCAGTCACGCTGTAGAACGTGACGAGTCAACTGTTCTGCGCAAGTAGCTCAAAATGACGCACTTGTTTGTAAACTTGGGTTAACCAAAACGTTATGAAAAGTATATGGGTGGCGAAAGGTTTATGAACAATTAATTTGCACAAAATATACTGAAACACAAATTTAAAACAGGTTAAAACAAATTCAACAGATTTCTTTGCAAACGAAAGATCATCGAAATGAAACCAACAATGGTTAAATGAAAAGATGATAGAATACTAGTAGGTGGCGCATGAGTCTGCAAACCATTAGGAAGACTAATGTTTAGAAGATATCCAAATAAGATTCCAAAACTTCATAAAAGTCCTTACACACAAAGATACATGGCGGGTTCCAGTAAATGTTCTACTAAACTTCTTTCTAATGATATTAACAGTGGCGAAGGAGAAACTTAAGATTCCTGTGCAACAATATATTCGAGAAGTTGTGTAAATCAGATGTAGATACTAAAATATTCCAAGGAACTTTTTGAACATTTGAAATCACAAAATTTTACCAAAATCAACAACATAAAACTTGCAACACACAAGTAGACTACACTAGGATACATAATTCTGTATATTGGTTTTTGATTTTGATGAATGGTGTTGCCATGGTTACTAAAAATAGAAATTTCTTTGAAATACTTCAAAAACGCTACCTCAAATACAGTTTTAGTCCGATTATAATATAAAGTGGCACACAAGTACACAAAACTGAGATACTGTTTTTAATATGATGAATGACTTTGTCATGGTAAACTGCCCTCCATTTATCTTACGCTAGACAAATGCCTGTACTGTAAAGAATGTATGGAAACCAGTTCCCTGATGGTCCTGCATCTTTGTTAATTTTTACGTCCTTAAAACACTACAAGGCAAACTTTGATGAATATTGTCATTTATTAATGACGAACAACTAATTACAAATAAACTACCTTAACTACTAAGGAGATCCCAGATAAACGTACAAAGACTTATTGAGCACCTAATTTCACACAAGCAGCGGGATCTCCCTAAAGTCTAGGCAAGACATGATTATCATTGATGAATCTACATTTAGAAGATGGGAGATCCCCAGGTAACATATATACAACAATGGCAGGGGGATCTCCCTGTGATATAAAAAAAATCAAAACCATCTAAAAAAAAAAAAAAAAAATTAAGGTGGCATATATATCATTATTGTTGTTGTAAACTGCAACTTTTCTCTTCCTTTTTTATAAGTACAAACCAGTAGAGCTACAGTCTCGACAGACACTCTGGTTATCTATGTTTCTGATATTTAACCACTGCTTTATCCATGTATATCGTTTGTAGGTTGTTGGATGTTGATATTTAACCACTGTTAATTTATACATTTATATCGTTTGTAGGTTGTTGGTTGTTGCGCTGGCTTTTATGGAGAGACTTGCTCAGGTAAGAAATGGTATTATCATAGAGGTCTTCATGTGCTTCAACGTTATAAATTGAAGTTAATACATAATATAATGAACTGTTTACAAGTCCTTGCAAAATAAAAGTTACAACTCTCTACATATTTCGTAGACAATTTTGTAATTCAAGAGTAGTGCAACCAAATGTTCAAAGAATTTTGTATGGTCGCATTTTTTTATTTTTAGCTTGTCAAGGAGGGTCTGAGTTTCCTTGTAATAATAACGGGAATTGCAGTGATGGGTTATACGGTGACGGCACGTGCACGTGTTTCCCAGGATACACCGGAACTTCCTGTCAGCTCTGTATTAACAGTACCGACAATTCAACCACTGAATGTGGTACGTTTTCTTAATATTTTTACACATCCTGATAAAACGTACATGTGTATAACAGATATATGAAGTGATAAGGTATTCAACTGTAATTTGATAAATAAATGACTTTTTTTGTAACAATTGAAACACTTTTTTCTATGGTCCAACATGGGTCCCTTCATACCTCGAAACTGTTCTTCTCAATATGGTATGCTGATAAAATGAATTCTAAACACGTTTGTTGGTATCATCTTTTCTTTAGTAGTGTTATCGCCTTTTTTGTTGTTGTTGGATGCAACAAAGAATGCATGATATTTCAAAAATAACTGAAATTTTTCTCAAGAAATTTCAAATATGAATCGAGTCAAAATTTGATTGCCCAAATATTTTCAGTGACTTCAACACAAACTAAAATATTTCATACCCAATCGATGTGTGCATGCGTCTTTTTCCTCATTTCTATTTTTTACACGCAATATACAGCTAGATCATGTGCCTACCACAACGGTGGTTGTCATGAAAACGGAACGTGCCATGAGTACGCCGGAAGTGTGACGTGTACTTGTCCCCAGGGGTTTGTGGGGGATGGACACCACTGTGTCAGACCGTGCGAGGAGAACAACGAAGGATGCCATCAGTTTGCTGTTTGCAAAGAACTGGTACATGTATCGATGTTTTCTGAAATGGCTTTCAACTACATTACTTTGCGCGCTATTTAAGCTTTTGATTAAATTCATAAATAATTTTCTTTAATTTGTTTCAGAATGAAAATTCAACGGAAGTTGATTGTTTCTGTCAAAGTCAATACAAAGGCAACGGGCTAGTTTGCGTACGTGAGAGCTCTTGTTTAAATATATATATTTTTTTTTCAAATTTTCAGAACTTGATTTGTACAAAATTAATTTATTTTTTCATTTAATTTTATTTATTTTTTATGTATTTATTTTTAGACGCTAATACCTGAGAAACAATCTGCAAGCATAACGGTTAGTTTGTAATTTTGCGGTATATATATACAGAATTTCTAGACTTTAGATACATACATTGTATATATTATTATAACAGTAACTTGATATGAAGTTTATGATGATGTCAATAATGATGATGATAGTGATGATGATGATGATGATTTATCTTTACTTTGTATTTTACAGTCCGGTATAACAGTGGGGGGAATCATTGGCTTTATCATCGTCTTCGGATTAGTCTTCTTACTCATCATTGCAATTAGAAGACATAGACATTCAATGGCATTTTTAAACAAGGAGGTAATATATTAGATATATCGTCAGGCGCGGATCCAGGAATTGAAGTTAGAGGGGGCGCCAAAAGTAGGGAAGGGGTCTGGGGGGCCGCCTTGAGGCCCCCAGTGGGTCCAGGGCAAAGCCCTGGTGGGGGCCCAGGGGGCGAAGCCGCCGGAAGCTCCTGGATTCTAGAGATTTTGTAGGGTAAAAATGAGGTCTACCAAGTATACATATTTACATTTTCTAAACGAAACTGTGATTTACGTTAATTTTGACAATTTTAGGGGGGGGCACACGTCGGGTGCGCCCCCCCCCTTAAATCCGCCACTGATCGTGTATATTTTATATACATTTTTTAAAAAATTAAGTTTCAAGTTATTTTAACTCTAGTTATCTCCCTTAGGCTATAAACTGGATAACAAAAATAAGGAAGAATGGGGAAATGCTCGGACTTTGTTCAGTGCATATTTTGTTTTATAATGAGTTTTCTCACACTGAGAATTATAAAATGCCCCACAAGTAAAAAAAACATGGCAGTTTAGCTCATTCCCTGTCTGTTATCCTGGACCAAACCTCTTAACCTCTCCAAAACATTTTGTTGATAAACGGGTACAACAATATATATTTATATATTACCATTTCTCCTATTTTGACAAGGAGATGCCAAAACGAAATCAAAGCTCTCATATCTGTGCTAAAATAATTATAAAAATTCTTTTTTAACAGAAACTGGGCAGCACCGAGTCTTTTGAGAAACTTCACCCAACCCCCGCCGGGGAGGAAAATTACATCGCTCTACAGCCGTCCCCTTCCTCCGAGATGAAGTTCGACAACCCAATGTACAGTGTCAAAGACCGATTTGTCGACGAGGATTCTTAATTGTTCCTTATATTATTTAATGTGAAAACTGAGAAAAAAAAGACTGCATGAATAATTTCCTAATGTTGATGTTTGTAAGATCTTTGTATGAAAGAGAAGCGAATAATTGGGGGGTTTTTTTTGATATTTCAAAATTGCTTGATTGAAACACAAGTACAGTGAAACCTGTCTACTCCGAAATGCTCTGGGAGACGGATATTGTGTCAGAATAGAGAGGATGCCGGATTGCACAGTCTAAAAAGCAATGGAATATTGTCAAATTAGACCAAAATTTAACGTCGAAATTCACAGTGTGATGGATTACACAAATGTAGAATGAGACAGTTGTCAAGTTGTAATATTTTTTTTTTGCTGTGCTCTGTACTACATTTGTATTTTCAGACATGGGGATGCCTAAATAAAGTATCTTGCGTGTTAACTAGACTTTTTGCACGTATTACCGGTTGTTTTATGACGATAGAGTTGTTTTTTTAAAAGATGCAATAAATCATCAAATTAAAATATCTGGTGTCAGTGTGTAAATATACCCACCCACCCACACAATTCTGATAAATTTGTAGTTTATGACGCCCCGAGGGTTAAAAAAAGATATGATTTTAGAGTTTCGTGGCCGTTAATTTTACGGTTATTTATGCACATATGTACCCGTTAACATAAAACAATAAACTGGACACATGTCAATGTTTTAAAATATATTAACTGTAAAATTAATAACTGAAAATTTCTTGACTATGACCTTCTGGCAATAATATTAAACAAGAATATTGTCTCTAAGATAAGTTGTAGGAAACTGAAATTGACATAGAAGTGAAATCGACATATCGGATACAAGGGTCTCCAAATGGAGGATTTAATGACAACGCTTAATAACGAAATGGTAAGATTAAAGATTTTTTTTAGTTAGGGCTCTCTTTTTAAAAAACATCCCTTGAATATTTTTTTTATCGATTTGTTGCATGTGCTTGTGATAATTTTGTTCATTTTCATAGACAATACTATATTATAATATGTAATTACAAGTGTCGAGACGTGACGAATATGTTTAAATACTAGTTATAAGATGGTGAAACATTTCATTTTGTTTGTTTATTTATTTATAAAATGACAGGTAACGAATTTGCATTGTTTATTAACATAGCAATTTTCTTCTTTAAGATTCTCATAAATTTTCAAGTATATCCTAACACAAAAGTGAGTTGCTTCCCTTTCATAATCTTCTTATTAGAGATTCCTAAATTAACATGCTGTCGTGTTTCAAACTTCATAATGCGTTACTTTGGGTCATCAATTTCTCTCTTCCGACAAGATGAAGATCTTTGTTTACTTCATTTTCACATTTAGCCTTTTAAGTTGGTTTACTCTTGAGCTTTTTTCTTCCATCCTGTTTGCATAGCGGTTGTTAATAAAACATCTATCTTTACGTTTTTGTACAGGTAGATTTAACAAAAAGAGCAGCGATGTATTAAGGGAAATATAAAACAAATATTTGAAGGGGAAAATGAACATTTAATCCCGTGCTTGTGTTTACAAAATCATTTTTGACACCAAACTTTCAAATTTCGTCCTATATTTATGAAACATCTTATGATAAAGTATTTAAAATGATTTTTTATTTTTAAAAAGTGTATCCCATTTTATATATTGAGAGTTTAAGGGAGAAAAATTATTTTAGTTTAAAATGGATATAAAACTGTTGCTATGTGGTTCAAACCCATTGTTTCCATAACGATTTTTCAAAGTATGATTAAGTTAAAACTTTGTAAATATTTGAGCAGGGCTTTAAGTTTCACAGAAGAGTTTGTACCTGTGAAAATTCGCCATGCCTCTTTTGTGTTTAATTCATGACGACACAGCCACGCGTAAGAAACAAGTCGAAAAACAAACCTTTACGCAGAAAATAAACCTGCCCAAATTTAAACATTCTTTTCCCCAAAACTTTGGTGGTTTTTGAAGAATTCCCTCGATAAATTAACATGAAAAAGTAAATATAGTCTTGGTAATCATGTTACAATCAAGAACTACTAAATTATTTTTTAGGGATTAGTCTTATCAGTTTTCTTCCTTTCATCTTTGGTCAACTCAATACCATATTGATTAAAATCGTCTTTGAAGAATGATCCCCCTATCTAATATGGAAGAAAGATTTAAATTTAATGAAAACACTCGTGGGAAATTTATCCTTCTAAGATTCGGGGTCACCTTCGGATACTTTTCTCATTTCATTTCAACAGCCCTTATTTAATTCACGGACAATGAAAATAATAGGGTGCACAAAAAACTAATAATAGCATCTATAACTTTTAGTTCAATACACATCCATTATGACGTCACATAATGGCCGAAGGTGACCGTGTGTCATCGTTTCCTCGCGGACATAAAATATGACATTTAACGCCTATTTAATGGAGATTACAGCACTTACTCACTCCCCGATTCAATAAAGCGAGACAACATGGTTTTGTATATCAAGGCTATGATCATTTTTCAAATCATATATCGGAACAACCGTGTAGATTTCGCTACTAGAACTTAACGTCTGCTTCTGTCTGTATCGAGTTTTCGGGCGTCACTGCGTTCCAGTGAAATCAAGTTACTTGTGCGCCAGCTGTTCTAAATATTATGACTTCATTGGCGCAGAAATTATAAATAAAGCATAACTTAGCTTTTGTGCACAGAATATGTTTTTGCACTAGACTTTAGTTTTAACGAAACCAGATGCAAATGAAGTGCACAGTAACTTTAATACAAAAGACGAAAGAAAATTGATACAGTTGTACACACATTTGTACATGTACATGTAAGTAGCACAAAAGTTTTAGTTTTTAAATAAATTAAAGAAAGTAGTTTGGTATGAATGTTTTCTTTCTACATTCGTATGTTTCGAGCACAAGTTGGGATTATCAATATTTATCTGTTGACAACTATATATCATGCAGTACATATAATTCAAGATTCGCAACAACTTTTAGTCGCGATTTGTCAGTTTCAAATTTATTCAGTTTCAAGCTTAAGACTGAGGAAATATTGCACATCTAGATAAAATGAGATAAATAGTTCACGAATAGAAAGTAAGGTCTTATGAATATGTGAATATTAATCGCTCGCGAATAAATTGGTTTATGGTATGACGTTCTAACAGTAACTCATAGTTTTGGTTTGCATTGTATAAATAATTAAACTTTTCTTTGAAAAATTGCAAAAACTGAATAAATGAAATTAAATTTTCTATTTTTCACTCTTTTTCTGAATATTGAAAATAACACTAAGTATTGAATGTGTCTCTTAATTAAACTGAAATGTTGAAGGTCTGCCAAAACACAGTGATTGAAAGAATTTCAATCAATTAAATATTTTGGAAGTTTTCAAACTAATTTTGATACAGTGTGGAAAAAAAAATAATTTGATTTCTTGGGAGGTCTGAAGAAGGTGAACATATAACAGCTTATATCATGATTTATAAGGTTTCTAGAATTACTTATTTCAGCCAAACTTATTATAATTAAGAGCTATGAATCATTTTAAAATCACACAGTACATGTGTATATAAGAGGATCATACATGTAAAACACACAGAAATTCATAAAGCGAATTTTTAATAAAATATCTACAAAAAACAACAAAAACAAAAAAAAAATTAGAAAAAATTGTTCCGTCAACAGAAACCAGTATATGGGATTAAACGCTCAATCAGATGGAAAAAGAGTTTAGTTTGAATGTAAAGCTTTAATTTTGATCTATAAAGTGATTGAATTATATGGTGAAAAAGATCAAATTCCACGTAAGATATACCTAAACACTTAATCAAGTTGTAAACCGAGATATTCTTACAAACTCTTAATAATGTATATATTTATAGATTCGATTTCGTTGGAAACATGAAACTATTACTTCGCTCAATTTTTCCCCTCATTCAAATTTACGCATGTGAATGTCCCTATTAATTTTCTCGGACGACTTAAATCGCTTACTTTTCGATAAAGGGCAATAAAACCAATCTAAAGTTTCATTTCAATAAAGTTTACCTTTAATTTATTTCAATTGCAAATGTTTAAGTGGCCGAACGAGACATAGCCTTGGAAATAAAACCCCCAATTTAAAAACTTGGAAAAGATTATTGAAAGGTAAATCTTTGCTTCTATCCCTCAATACGCCGTGTATCATCCGTTCGAGTTTCTCTCTATTAGGCGACAAAGCTCTCGCTAATTCCCCCAACTTTAGATAAACAGAGCACACCTTCTTGGCAATCTCTCTCCGACAAACCAGGTATGAGATTTCAGTGAGGTCTTTGTCAAGGGGGCAGAAAAAAGGAAATCTCGACTAAGGTAGTGGGTCAGTGGTTTTCCTTTAAGTTAGATACATCGCTACTACCACAGATACCGGCTGCTTGCATGCACCGGGTCTTCTTTGACTAGGTGTGCATTCATTCCGTGTTAATTGGCTTGATGACACGCAGGAGCGAACATTAAATTGATCAGAGTGTGCACAGTAACACTTCATCATGGACCTATAATTACTTGGTAAGCAGACTATTTGTCCTTTTCAGTTTAACTTTACACAAATTCTTCAGAGTTTATCGTGTATAAAATTGTATGCATGATGAATCGCTTTTGTACCTTGATGTCTGTGTACGCTCCTAAAATTTGTTCTTTAAAAAA
The DNA here is from genome assembly GCF_032062105.1 of Saccostrea cuccullata. Taxonomy (NCBI): domain Eukaryota; kingdom Metazoa; phylum Mollusca; class Bivalvia; order Ostreida; family Ostreidae; genus Saccostrea; species Saccostrea cuccullata. The sequence continues at coordinate 54,017 of NW_026936707.1, forward strand.
TATTTGAAAATTTAAAGTCAAGAAAAATGTACGATACAAAATTTTAAGGTGTTTGTTGAAAGACGTTGAGACGGGTGTTTGAATGACACGATAATTAATCATCCCTAAAAATCCGTTTTTATTCGGAAGGTGAAAATTAATTCTTAAGTGCTCGTTTTCTGGACCGGAAGGTCGAAAACCGTGTAAATCCTGCAATGGAGACACACGGGAATGGCATTGATTTCTAAGATAAAGAGAACCATGGTCACACATGTGAAATTTACGCCATTTTTAGGGGAAAAGTGTTTTTTCTTAATAGAGAAATTAATCTTTGTAACAGATGTATTTTAAGAAAGAAATGCTTGGTTGCTCATCAGAGAATTTTTATGTGACACACTTCGTTTTGCATTGAGCTTGAGGTTTATATATATATTATATACCTTTGCATATTAAACTGTCTGACTTCGCGAAAGTTTACAGCCTTGTTTATCATTGGGATGGTACAATGTAAATGTCTCGATTTTTCAAGTTTTTCATTATAAAGAAATTTATTCACAGATTTCACACACATCCAATTAAAGAGATAGAGAGAACATACTTTATGAATGATAAACAGATTTCCCCAGTTTTTATGTGCATTATATTGCCAAAAAGAAGAATTTCACTACCAATTTAAGCTTGATGGTCTGTATCTCCATTAAAAGTGCAGTGTAGGAAAAGGAATGTTAAGTTTGCATCTCAGAATATGTTTGGAATAGAAATGTCTCAAAGAAAATTTCGTAATTTACAAGGTACTAAAGGTTTAGACTATCTGGGTAATTGCATACCCTTAGTTCATGTCAATTTGTTTTCTGTCTAACTGTATATTTCGAATGATATTGGATTGATTGAATATACTGATATAAAGTTTATTAACTTATTCAGATAATTGGAAAAAACAGTATTGTGAAGGTGCATATTTTAAAACAACATTGTACCTAAAATATAATTGGTTTACAAGTACAGACTCGGTAAACGCGAGTCTGTCCTATAAAAATCTCACCATTGGTCTTAATCATGTTTAAAACATTCATAAACACATTTTTAACAAAAATAAAACATGCTTCGGTAAATACAGCAAAGAACTTTGTAATCCGATTAAAACATGACATTGGCATCTGAAAAGGATGTAAAAGTGGAGGCGGCCAGCACCAAATACCCTTAAACATAGATTATTGTTCATTTTGTTCTAAAAGTACTGTCATGAGAAAAAGGTGTTATTTGTTTGTAGCGCATTGATTTCACGGCTACGTAACCTTATTACTCCGCGTTGTGTGAGGTTTGACCCAACGGTCCGTCAAATTGAAAAAATCTCCAAGTTTCCCGTTGTGTCAAAATGTTTCCTCTTTTCGTGCCAGCATTCATTTGCGTAAGTTATACTCCATGAAATTTTCAAACTACAAAGAAATTGTTACATTTTTTGTATGATATCTGATCGGGTTCGGTGTCCTTTGTTACAAAATTTGTAACCCTTTCTGATAAGTGCAGATACAATAAGGTTTTCCCTGCTACCATCACATTTACGATAACAATCTCTAGATGTATTTTTTCCATCAATAATGCGGTTGGTTCGTTACCTTGCGGGTACCATGAGAATAGAACTGCGTTCCGGCAATTTAGAATTATCTTTTTAATCTGTTTTCCTGATTCCCTTGTTTTCCCTAAGGATTTACGTGTGAATTTGTCTTAACACATGTTCACTACTTGTCTGGAATTATTTGTTAAGCAATATAGTAATACATATATCATGATTTTGTTGATAAGTAAATGTAAATTATGAAATTATTTTAATTTTCTTTTTTCCAAAAGTCAACTATAATGCAAAACCTAGTTTGCCTTCATAAGTGTTTGTTTTCATATCAACTGAAAAGAATACATGCATGTATATTCAATTACTTTTTCTGAATATACAGATATCCAACTCAAAAATGATTTCAATCAAAAGTTTTTCTCACGCACTTATTAAAAATGGCTTCAGGGTTTTAGAATCTGCAATTTTTCTGTTGCTAAGCACTGTCTTTCAAAAACCTACACTGGCAAGGGGTGGTATTCCAGCTCTGGGAAGACTTCTCAAATAAACTGTGAATGACATAATATAATTCAATAAATGTTGGACAACAGAAAATGTCTTTCTTAAACTCGCGTCTCAATACTTGTGGATTGCTTTTGTACTTGGTTTATTAAGAAAGTTCTTTCCGATAAACGAGATCTCTGTATGAATATAAAGTGAATAATTGGATTTAATTGGAGAATTAGAAATTCATTCCATATCTCGAATGAGATCTGTTCAACGTTGTACCTGTATAGATAAGACCAAACTCCCATATTCAGACACGAAGAGGAAATTCGCGGCATGGATTTTTGTGGTTTTTCTCGCTTCGAGTTTCGAGAATACACCTTGATAAATCTGAAGCAAGGCAAAAGAGGATAGATCTCAAAGTCAATATTTTTATCGGTTTAAGGGAGTCTGCTAATACTTCAGTAAACACAGTCATGTCAATTACAAAATAGCGCGCACGGGGAGAAAGTCACTAGAAAAGGAATCCGGATGACGTCATCAGTGATTTCGTGTAGGTTTTCTTGGTGTTTCACCTTGATGGGGATTACTTTAGACACACGAATTTATGAAGAGGGTAAATAAATTAAAACTGTAGGAAATATGTCAATGGACATTTATAATCAATTATTTTATAGGCATACTCTGTCGTGAATTTATTTAAATCTCGTGATATCTCTTGAAATAAGTATAGAAGATTAATCATGTGGTAACAGGGCTGCTTCAAACTGAAATGTGATTCATTTATTAGAGTTCTGTGTACACTGAAAAAAGGTGCATTGCTTTTGTTTAAACATTATTTTAGATAGCTAACTGATGATTATTGGAAAGATTTCTTTTATAGTGTACAAAGAATTTATTTTATCTCTTGCTGTATTCGTTATTTTTAATTTGGTTTCTTTCACAAAAATATTCGTTACCTGATTTTTTTTCTTTGCTATCTTATGAAATTAAATTTTTTGCCTCTTTTTTAATGGGACATTACTGAGGAAGTAAGCTTTAACCATGACAATGGTTGATTATAAACTTTAACGTTAATATTTTTAATTTTGCAATCAATCACATGTCACAGCGGGTAATTAAATAAAACTAACAGTTTAATATTTCATACAATAATTTTAGTGTCTCTAAAGTTACCTTGGCTTACATTTATAAAATATTCACCTCTTAGTTATAAACGTGAACATCTGTATACACCAGACTTCATCAAAACAAATCATTAATCATTGTACTTCGATGAGAAATGTCTACTTTCATTTTCATCCTTAAACTTAATTCTGCGTAAAAAACACCTACATTCTGCAAGGCTCATCAATCATCTTTAAAACAAGTTGTGTCTGAACTTAAAGAAAACAAAAAACTGAATCTCCTAGTAAAAGCACGTGTAAAACCAAAACCCTAGGGGTCCATCTTTGTTAGAGAGTGTCCGGATGACGGGTCCGGGAGCGTTCGATTTCCCTGACAGGAGATCCGTCAATCATGGGTCAGTTTGTCAAATCGACCGCGGACCTTGTCACAGGTATCGCGACTAATTAATAATAACCCCAGTAAGAATGCATGAAGAATCAATCGTCCATGTGTGGCAAGGCTGTTAATTACTCCGCTCTCTATGAATAAGGCTTTTGTCATTCAAGGAAGTTTAATCAGGAGCGGTGATTTTACTTCTGTATCGCTGTTGGAATCTCAAGGTAAACTGGTGAATTATTCAATAGACAAAGTAATGGATTCAACACCTAACAAATAACATGATCAAAGGAATAAATGTTTACTTTAAATTTTGTAATTGTTGGGATTTAGATACTATAGTACATTGTAAATTTGTAGCACAATTGAATATTTGTCTATATAAATTTATTTTTAAATGTAATGATTGACACGATATAAATTTTAATTAGTAATCAAACCGTTATTAATTGACGTGCATGCTTTTGCTCCTGTGTGTGCTTTGATATTTTATTCTTTTCATATAAGATATGCAAAGGAGTTTGTTTAAAACACCTTTGGGGGTTAGGGCACTATAAAAAGATGAATAAAATTTTACATACGGAGCCCAACCAAATTATGGAAATTGTAAACTTAAGAAAGCCTTCTCAAAACTTCAATAAGTCTAGCTCGGTTGACCCAGACAAGACATCATAAAGCAGTCGGAATCAATTGCTGTCACGAACTATTACTTCTCACTAAACCCCAAAAGAGATCTCTCCCTGTTTTCATTTTCAAATCCCATTCATGGGTCTTTCTTTTCAAATCCTTTATCAGGCTTGTCAAAACAGTGTAAAATCTCTCATTTTTAGCGGATTCGTAATCCTTCATAAAATTTGCAATCTACTTTTTCATTTTCATAGGCGATTATTTTTTCTCAATACGTGTGATTTACATATGGACGAGTGTTTGTTTAATTAACAACCTGTTCTCGGTTCCACCTGATACACAGTTTTTAAAATTACTTTATATGTGGATAGGTTCTCTATTGTGGTATCCTTGTATATAATTCTCAAACCAGGGACAACTTAATAAGATATCTAAACATCCCCGGGTGGTGTTTATGAAGCAAAGTCTTGAAAACGCTTGTTGACACAGTAAATATACCTTCGTTTTGGGATAACTCGATTAAGATTCTGACGTTGTCACGTGACATTGTGCCCGCTAAATAGCAGTCTTTGAATTAAGAATCAATTGACTTTGATACATGAACATGGGCTAAATAAATATTGTTAATTAGAGGTACGTAAAATGTTTTGTTTGTTCACTGCCGCACTTAACGAGCATGGGGTTGTGTGTTAAGCTTTTCAATGGCTTGAAAAAGAACAATTCAAGTACTAGTACATGTATAATGGATTTTTTTGGATCATTTGTCAGAAATCAATATATATAGGTGTATAAAATGCATTAAATGAAAAGTATCAACCTCATACAAACATCTTTTATGTTGTCTAGATATTTAAAATTTTCAAACGATGTGAGAAAAGATAGTTCTTTTTTTTATTATAGACTGCAATTTGCAAAACTACTAAATTGCAATAATTTTATAGGTTGGGCAAGTCCTACATGTAGATATACTTTACAATTAAAGTTTTCTAACAATGTCTCGGACATCAAGTACAATATATTAATGTAATGAAATATCACGAGTGGCTATGACTGTATGGATAGAGATGCACAAGAAAAAAAATAAAATAAATCTTTCTCAGCCAAGTATTGTTTGTGAAAGAACACTAAAGAAACTGAGGGCGCAATAAAAAAAAAGATTCGTGAATTATAACAAATTCTGTGTGTAATTTTATATTTTTGTCTCCAAAAGATAAACATCAATTACCACTTTGGTAATTTTCGTGCAAATCCGTGTAACAGAGAAGACAAAAACCATATCCTCTTGTTAAAGTTAAAAATCTAATAAGGGTAATTGTTTTAACACAGAATGTGTAGGAACCTTTATTCAGACTTTAACTGTATTTAAACATCTTTTTTTCACCTTATATTTTTCGCGAAGGGTCGTCAGTGTGGTGTAGCCCCCACGTCTCTTTGTTTGGTAGAATACTGTGCACTCATGCAGGACCCTTAGCGATACCTATCTCTTGGCGTTGTGTTATATGTGAGTCAATGTTCAGAACTGTATTGTGTACTAGACACTCGTCTCTTCTTGAGCCATTTAATGCTCCATTCACAAATCAAAATTAATGCACTTCGGATGGGTGTAAATTTTTTTTCAACATTGCGGAGAGGGAAAAAATACTGTTCATTTCTTGAAAGTTGAGAAAAAAAATCTCTTTTGATGGTGGATTTTTTACCGTGTTTTAAGAATTTTCGGATTAAATTTTATCATATGGATAGTTTTTCAAACAGGTAGGTTTTAGCTATTTACGTTAATGTTGCCCTTCTACTTTTACCTGTGAAATTCCCCAGGTAAAAGGAGATGCTTAAAAGTAACCCATAAACTTACTGTTAAACTATTCCTTTTTTTGAATACATTATTCTGTCAGATTACAATTTGAAAAAACACACATAAACAAAAGGATGTTTTTTTTTTTACTTTGTTTTATTCATTTTGTATTATATTGCTTGTATAGACCTAAAAAAGTCACCTTACATTGATTCCTCCTAATTTCAAAAAAAGGTGTATCGTATTTTCCAATACTTGATGGATTTTTCATTGACATTTACAAATGTTGTTAAAATTTTGTCACTGCCATTTTTTTTTTTCATAAATTAAGGAAACTGATGTCCGAACTTTGTATATGATTGTGCAAGGGAAAAGGGAAAAAAAATAATACCTGGACCACGTGCGTGATTAATATCATTTCGTCAGCTGTAAACCATAGCTATGTCCAAAGCGACAGGTGGTCAATTTATCAAATATATCATTACATATTTCTGTCGCTTCACCAAACCTAATGCCCATAAATGTTCAGATTGTTTTCCGTTAAATTGACCTCTAATTTGAAAAGGTAATAAAAACACGGAAAATATTTAGTGGAAAGATGTATACTTTGATAATTTTCAAATGTTCTAAATTTTGCTACATTGTTCAAGGCTTTATTTATTTCTAACATTGAAAAAAGAATCATCACTCTAGTCCGTGTGTGCAAATGATTTTATTTCACACTCAGGAGAATAAGATTTTGTCAGTTTCTTGTATCAAAATTGATTTAATTAAGGGTTTAATTAGGGTGCATGAGTCTATTTTTAGAATACAACGTTGTCAAACCCAAAATTATTAAAAGTAAAAATGATTAATCAATAATGAAATAATAAAAGGACACATGGCAGTCTTTCTATTCCCCACCATTGCATGGAGTCTCGCTGAAAGTATAATTAGTTTTAAGAATATGGTATGTAGTATGTACTGACGTATTATTACACACTCAAAAACAAATGACTGAACATTCCCTGGGACTTAACTTTTGTGTGTAATACAGAAATTTGCGATCACTCAGTAATGAACTTAATCAAATTGATATTATTGCTTTTTTTCACGCGCAGCAGGTACATGAATCTTCTCTTTGGAGATGACAGTTTATGTGTTAATAATTCTCAAATCACCAGTTTATTGTCGTTTTATTATTGATTAATTAGTTAAAGTATCAACTGTTTGCTTAAATAACCTATAAAAGTAAACATTTCAGGAACTGGTATTACAGAGTATGTATTAATTGGGTTAGTGATTTTTAAATTAACTTGCCTCATCAAACTTGTAATTTGATCGTTGATTTCGCCGCTTTATTTATCGATTTCTGGTTATCAGAAAAAAAATCTTTGACAAATAAGTGTTAAAGTTTACAGGCTCATAACAAAATGTGGGGTATTTTGTTTTCGTCTGTAGACTTATTATTATCTATTTATGTCTTCAAAATGGAACTTAAGTATGCAGACGGGTATATACGTTAAAAATTAGTCGGTAATTACAGAGCAATTGATAGGTCTCACGATTTGATTTTGATAAAATTAAAAAAAAAACTACCCAAGTATCTCTCTGATATTAAGAAATATCTTTAACGATCAAAGTTTACATAATCCCGCGACAAAAGAATTTGGAAAGAGCCGAAATGCTTTCAATACCCGGTCTATTAAGTTATAAATTGATATCTCTATACCAGAGACTCGCACTGAAGATTTCAATAGACTCCGATTCTCGTTAGGTGGAAGCAATTACGTTCTGATATTTCAGACGCACAATAAAAAATACATTTTTTAAGAATACGAATAGTTATTTGAAAAGAAAATTACACACTCGAACTAGAAATTAGAAAAAAGTTCCCATTTTATTAGAGAAAATGTCGACGGGTAGCAAAAGGGTTTTTAATAAAGAAAGAAACATGAGGCGTGGATTTTAAATGATGTTGATAGGCGACTTTTTCCCTATCCTAATATCTAATGCATAAGACACTTCCAGGTGAAGGAATAAGTACATATTTGTGGTTTAACGCCGAAGAGAAAGTTTTTAGTGCAAATATCAGCGAGGGTCGCACTATTGTCCGTACGGGAGGTCGCAGGACCATTATGAGATATTATACAGGATTTTTGTTTACACGGGAGTTAGGATCTCACGTTTGGTCGACTGAGTTTGTCTAAATGAACCCTGTTACCTTTTACTGAAAGCAGCGATCAAGCTCAGGTAGAAATTCGATCGGATCATTTTCTGTCCTGGCACACACTTATTTTTGGGTCGCATCTGTGCTACACCTGTAGTGAAAGCTGAATATGCAGTGAAACACCTTTTAGTGAATTCTGATATTTCATAAATTAGTGGAATTATTTGTGAAGAAATGTTGAAATATTGTTCGTAAGTACTTTGAAAAAACTTTCTCAAATTGTTCCATGAAGGTTTTTATTAAGCAAATTTTTCTGTTTTTTTCAAATTTTATTGTTAAACCTTTATTGCATGAAAAGTTAAGATATAAATATGCTTTCATTTTTAATAAAGCAGGTACAAGTATCCAGTATATTCATATACTAGCCGCTTGCTACTGAGCCGTTGAAGCTTGTTGTAACTCCTAACTTGATTTCTCTCTCTCTCTCTCTCTCTCTCTCTCTCTCTCTCTCTCTCATTCAATATTCTTGTTATGGATGGATATTTTAAATTATTCTTAATTAAGTTTATAAAGTATTAAATGGGCCATAACGACGATTGATGAAGCAGCAAAATAACTTTAATTACCTACTTATATAGCGTAACACAAATCAGATGGTCTTAGATTGCTGTTTGTCTGGACTATTACAATTCTCCCGATAAAGAAAGGAGATATCTAGGCTGAACAGATAAAGAGAGAAAGATATATAGGACAGTTTAAAGAAAGTGAAATCTCTTTATTGCTTCGTTGATTATTTTCAAATGACTCCGACAAAATGATGTACAGCGTCTTTTTGAGAGAACGCTAGCGCCATATTAGGCCAAGACAACACGAAAAGACAATTTAGCTTGGGCAGAGATTTCACGCCAAGGCATGGTTGGTTACCCTGGATATTTAGTCGTGTAAGAGGCTTTTTGTTGGTGACAAAGAGACAGTAAAGGTATCTGCTAAAATTTAAAAAGAAAAAAATCTTTTTTTAAATGTTCTGTAGTTTGCTCAGATTAGCTAATGTTAAAAGGGAGACAGTCTAGTTATATCCGTTTGTGAAGCATATCTATCTCACAGAAATCAAACCCATTTTTATCTCTTCTTGTGTAAGATGACACTTAATTTTTTATAAAATGTATATTGTCCTCCCCTCAATGCAAAATGTTATATGTTCTCAAGGATGGACGAGTTTTGCAATTGAGTATTGCCTATCTTAAAATTTTGCCACAGTTTATTTGGGATGATTTTATTTTCAATTGGTACTCATATAAGTATAGCAAAACAATGATTTCTAGCCACTTTTGGAACTGAGGCGGGCTACTGACAGATAAATTGATGTTCCAGGGATTTAAACAGGATTCATATATCCTGTAATCGTTATGATGATCTTGTTAACAATTATAACCCTTCACTTGGTAGTTTTTTGGCTGACATTTTCATATGTTTGTTAGGTCTCTTTCAAACCAAAGTTCGTGTACCTGATCAATACAGTTATAGGGCTAATGGAGGGGGTGACTGATCAATAGGAGATGCTTAATCCCGTATGGCACCTGATCCCAACTCAATGTGTTTTAAGAGCCTTGTGTTTGCTTTACTCCTGACTTGAAAATCGTATCATTTCAATAGGCTTTTGAATTTGATTATTTTGGTTTTCCTACATCATACGACTTTTATATAACAGTATGATATTAATTAAACAGGATGGATACAATATATAGGGCATATGTAAACAAATTACTGCATTAAAATGCAGCCGTATTAAGAAAACCAAATGAGTTATTTTGTCAAAACATTCTGGATTAGATGTGCTTCAAGCCAGAATAGTCAAGAAAATATTGGACATGTTTGGATTTTGTTGGATTTAATTTGCGTCCTCTAACTATGGATAAATTAATCAGTTATTTGGCCAACCCATGTTCGAACATCGATACAAAGAAATTCAATTATCTTGAAGAACATCTCTGCGTTTCGAAATCAGTTTAATTTGGCTAGATTAAAATGGTGTTTACTTAAAACCTTAGACTCCCTTTCTATTAGATAGGCATAATAAATGTGTGCGTGTGTATCCACGATGGCAGATCAAACATTAAAGAAAAGCGAACACGCTTCACTTGTACAAACTTAGACGCAAAAAAGTTAAAATATTGCAATATATATTTCCTAATAGCCAGACATATCTATCATCCTAAATTTTTCATTATTGCTTTATACACTTCACGTGACACAGAAACAGTTTATTATACAAATGAATGATTTTTATTTTTAGAATTATATTGCAATTTAGAAATAACTTTTTTACGAAACATAAAAGTTTCTGACCTCGGTATACTAGTGTCGAAATATGGATTATATAGATTTGAAAAAAAAAAATGACTCATTAGTCATTTGAATAAACAAAAACAACTGTATAGCAGCCCTTCGATCGGGAATTGTTTGAAATATATATAACCACAAAAGGTGTATTGATGGAAGCCTAAATAAGGATGAGGTCATCCTATTGTTTACGGAATAGGGATGTTACCACGTTTGTTTTAAATGTCTTGGTTTTAAGTGCTTTATTTAATAATACACATCCATAACTTAATATAATCAGTGTAAAATCTGGAAAATAATATTCCTATCTGTTGAATCTGCTATTTAAATTTTTTAGGTATGTATCATTCGAAAATTAAAAAAGCAACATAATGGTATCTTCTATAGTATATGTAGTTACTCATATGGGAATACGGCATGTCACCGTAAATTTTTAAGATTAAACGATGGATAAATATATTATAAATGAAGTAGTACAACTCTTGTACAATTACAAAAAAATGGTTCATTTTTATTGATGGTGATGACAGCGATGTTAATGACGATGATAATTTATCAGCTGAGTGGGTGTTTTTTTGCGATACATTTTAATACTAGTAAAAATGGATATATTTTTTCGTTGAATTAAAAGATGATGACGAGATTTTTCTTTCTTTTTTTACAGTGCGACTTGCGAACTAGCAGTGTGGGACTCTCCCATCAGATGTGGCTACTGTATGTGACTTTTGAAGATTTACTCTGCCTTCGTCACCCGAGCCTATCTTGTCATCTGCTGTCTTCTCGGGTCAATGTTGATGATTTTCTGATGCCCGCTCGTTTGATTTCTAACACTACCAACGGCACAACCTTCTTAAAATCTGATCTCGATTATCACCGATCTTCCCCAAACAGGACAAAAAAAGTTACCAGTGTATCGCCACGGGAGATCGCCATTGGAGAGAACAATTGTAAGACTGATTTAGAGCACATTCACGCTCTGACGGAAACAATTGACAACGATTGGAGGGACGATAAAGAGCCAGAAAACAATATTCCAACGCCTTATCTGGTCTCCAACAGACAAAGTCTTGATAGACGCGATAGGGATCTAAATGGCAGAACAATACACCAACCAAACTGTACAGATTATTTAAACAGTATGGCCTTAAGTCGCGTACAGCAGTGTAGTCGTGTACGCGATACAATGAGGGATTATGGAGCTGACCAAGCCGCAAGAAATAAACCCAAGTGCTTTAAATATCCTAATTCTCGCAGAGATAAATCCGGCACTTCAACTGACGTTTCCCCACACGGATTTCAGCCCCGCACTAACGTTTGTGTCTCTCAGTCAAATCAGATCAGCTGTCCGGACAATAGACGGACAACCCGTACTAATCCGGATTTAGCCGTTACGGGTTCGCATTCACAGTCTTCTGAGAGATTGTTTTCAAGTAATAATAATTGTGTGGGCAGCGAACAAAGACTAATACAGCGTAATTTAACTGAGAAAAACACGCGATCTCAACCAAGACCCTCCACTCATGAAAGAACGATGCAAGATACAAAGGGCAGGGGGAACCGAACCCAGTGCTGGGTGGAAGAGGAAAATTTTCGACCTCCTCCCAAAGAGAAAAGGATTATTGGAAGACAGGCAGAAAGGATGCTGTTAAAAAATAAAGAAGGACATACTGTGAAAACTTCAAAGGATGTTTCTAATGTCAGAAGTACAGCTATCAGACCGAAGGAACTTTTTGCCTCTAGGGGGAAAAGTGCCGGGGAATTAAAACGATCTGCTGGTCCCCCCACTCCACGGAGTGAAACTGCCACTACACCGGATAGTTCCCGACAACCTAAAAAACTGTGTGTATTTCAACCCAAGCAGACTGAAGTTGCTCCAGTTGTGAGCCCAGACTCGGGGTTGGACCATACAATACTGTCGGATTCTTTTGACCATGTGTTGTCCATTGAAGCACAGTTTGATGATCCTGTGCCACAAAATGAAATGGTACGTTCGAATTCCACAGACTCGTCACCCGTCACAATTTCAAGCGGATATGAAAGTGATTCTATTCAGACTTGTGAGGCGGAAATTGACAAAATATTTGTGAACAATAAATCAAGAATGGGGAACTTAACCAATGTGTCTTCTGTTACAGCTTTTCCGAATTCTTCGTTACATGCGAGTGCAATGGACCTTTCATCTTCAATATTTCAATCCGTCCCTTTTTCTAATGGTGCTGATAACATTTCGGAGAAATTAAATCAATCTTTTGTTAGTTCCAAATCGCGAACCCCCGAGAAACCTACTGGAGTGTTAGATCGTTCGTTTCAAATTCCCGACAAGTCTTCAGTGAGGAATATAAGAGCCACAGAGACTGACTTTCAGTCCTTGCCCATCTTTCCTAGAAGTCAGCCAGAACCAACAGCTCCCAGATTCTCGCCTGTTCAAAGACATAACCATAAACTTACAAAAGTGGCTAGGTCTATGTTTGAAATTATTAACGATTTACAACTGGAAAATGAATCCCCAAAGAAAAACCCTGGTAATAATAAAAGGTGCAAAAAAGTCAAAAGGGCGAACCCCGTTCGAGCCGAAAATGCTACACTCATTAAAAACAATTTTCAAAGAAGTTCTATGGAATCACTGGACGAAAACAGATTGTGTATTTCGGAGGAATCTATTAGTAGCGCGGATAAAGCAGACGCCACCTTGGGTGTTAATGCAAAATCCGATTGTGTCCCCGATCATACCCCCGGCGTAAAAAGCGAGCCCATTGTGAGTGAGAATAATAACGACATTCAATCAAAACGCCACACAGATACCTTGTTACTGCTGCCCTCTACAATTGAGTGTCAATCTCCCCAAAGCAGCAATAATGGCTCAAATGGGGAGTCCTTGAGCCACCCGGTGTCTTCAAGTGTTTTCGTTTCGCGAGCACCTTGTACAGTAAACAAGGCGGAGACTGAAGATTCCATGGCAAAAGGCTCGCCAACACAGCAGGCGAGAACCAACGACCTTTCACCTAACGTCCAACCTGGCACTTTAGTTGTCAAGTGTTTACGCAGGCCATTAGGCACACACAGTTCTGACTTTTCCCGCACAAATGACCTCCCACATTCGTCTTCTGCATGTTACTATGAAGAATATGAAGGTTCTCCGAGTGTTCAACCGGAAACATCTGTGCATCCACGGGTTCCACCTGCCGATTTTACGCACTCCCATTCTCATACACATCCAGCATCTGTGGTCAATCACAGTGTACCCTATCCAGAATCAGGACGCCTAATTATATTTGACAACGGGGTCACACCATATGCCACAGCTCGCATCCCCGGATGTTGCACTCCAAAACGTGATGACAAACTGGACGATCACGTGTATGAAACGATTCCTGGAGATGAATATCTCTATGAGGAACTTATGCGCATGCGTGCCATGGGTTTACTTTCGAAACGATTAAGAAAAATTCCAGATATGCCAGGACATTTTATACCTTATGAAGCACCAGAACTTCCAGCTCGCAATATGAACAATAGTTCACCCCGTCGTAACGACCAATTTGTTTTACTGAGAGAGGCTCGTCAAAACCCAGCTCACAATTCACCGTCTACTTTGCGACCCATGGAACACATTCGAAATGGTTCTACTTCATGGGATGGGTATTCATACCCTTACAACGAGGGTCCCCCAAGATACTTCACAAAATGGACACCCAGTGATCTGTTAAGTTATGTTGATGGAATCCGACAACCAGCGCCAAAGAGAAGAGAGAACTTTTATCTTTTGTTAAACAATAAACAAAAACGTGCAGATTTTTCGGAATCTCTTGAAATCGAAACTAAACTCAAGAACATGGGACTATTGTGGGGAGATCGAAGCCAACCCCCGACTCCTGACCAATCAGATCGCTCGGCGTCGATAGAATTTACTGGGGACTCGGGACAACCCTTTTTGCAATCAACATACGTGTAAATTGTAAATGTTCAAAACATATTGTGCCATAAGGACATTACTTTTAAAAGTGCAAAAAATCAGTGCTATTGTCAAATGCTATTTATACTGTTCAGTATACTTTATTGTTATTCAATGTACAAACCCATAGACCAATTTGATGGGAGAAAATACATCGTATGATTTCACTGCCTGAACGAATAAAACCTGTTGAGTTTCTACCATCAGTGATTACACTGTAAATGTTATCTATTAAGACATTATTGCAATATTTTTTTTATACTTTTGTAATAAAAATGAATGGTGAAATTTAACCATTGCTTTCTTATCAAACGATCATTGAGCCTTGCAATACCATGCAGGTGTCTACTTCTTTTAACTGAACCAGGTGTTGGTTGGTTTGAGATAAATTGAAATAAGTCTTCATGATGATTGCATACATACATGTACTGAGTATTTCACTCTTAATGAAAACAAACTACATCAGCTGATTAGAGTTTTTGAAATAAAAGTATGGAAGAAAATCTTAAAAGGGGACATCCAAGAACCTTTAATCGAGTATAAAACTGTGTGCTGCAAAAAAGATTCAGTTAAGACGCCCTTTTCCAATATTTTTGAGAGAAATCAAAGTTGTCAAGTTAGTTTTAAACTTTGAAATTTCAACATGACACAGCTTCAGGTCATAGTCAACTTACAGCGTATCAATATTGATAAAATATGATACTGTAACAATATGATGCCGATTGATTTTTTAGCCAATCAGACAATAGTATGAAAGATATCAGATTATACAAAAACCATAGCCAATCAGACTTATGAGATATCAAATTAATACATAAATTAAAGTGAAACGGATTACAAGCTGTCATTCCGATATACAGTCATGAAAAAAATCCTAACAATTCTTAATTATTGTTTTGGTTAAATAATATTAATATGATTTACACATGTAGTTTTGTAATACTGAAAAAAAACCAAAGTGTTTCTTAACAAGCATATCTTGATAGATGTACAGCAAAAAATCAGAGGCGTGCATGAATGAGTTCGACAGAGACCAGCAATTATTAACTGGACAAGTCTAAAACATTTTACTGAAATATGTGCCGAACCCGCCATTATTTTCAAACTCTTCATTGCATTGGTTTACTTTGATAATAGTTTCTAATAAAATATGAAGCAAAGACCGAATACTTTTCTAAACACTTCGCATACCATATTTGGAAATTACATTATTAACAAAGAGCAAGTCAGCACATTGGTACATGTAATCTTATATATTAGTTACAACACTTACAACTTC
This sequence comes from Saccostrea cuccullata, assembly GCF_032062105.1. Classification (NCBI taxonomy): domain Eukaryota; kingdom Metazoa; phylum Mollusca; class Bivalvia; order Ostreida; family Ostreidae; genus Saccostrea; species Saccostrea cuccullata. The sequence continues at coordinate 69,691 of NW_026936707.1, forward strand.
CAGCAACACAATACTTCAGTTTGATTCAATAGAATAATTTTATCACAATGTTGAGATTATTACTTATTTTTTGCTTTTAATCGATGAGATTACTATGTATTGCTAATTGAGAAACCAATAACTTTCCCAAGGAGATTCCTTAAAAAGTTAATCTTGAGATTAAACTGCTGCTCACTGGAATTAAGGATTAGGATAATCTGCATGGGAAACCGAGGAATCTGCCATTTCTCAGGCACCGTGTGCTCAGTAGCGCAGATAGAATAACAAACCCGATCCGAAAACAATGAGGACTTAGTTTGCGGTGACAACTCACGTGAATTCAGAAATATACGCGGGTACATACAACAAAGCGCAAGGATTAAAGATCAACAGTATTATTTAGGACTCTTGACTTTATTTTTATATCTGCACTTTCTAAATAAAGGTCGGATATATTTGGCTCATTTGTCTGTCCTTCTGACACACTTTCTTTTACCTTTTAATTTCTTTTACAATATAAATATTTTGGAAAATGAAAGATGGTGTCCTAAAAAGTTAGGTTTCAGAGTTTTCCTTTTTATTGAGAGGCGAAATCGGGAATAAACGAGGAATACATCTGTGAAATATGAAAGCCCTAGTACTAACTGTTCAAAAGTTATTGCCAAGGTTAAAATTTTTCAACAGAGTTGGTGGAACTCGTAGGTCAAGGTCAAAAGTCAAAAATATTTAATAACAATTGAAAAGTATTGTAATACAATTGCCGGTGGAGAGGTGCAAAGTTTGTCTTACATTTGGCACTTAGGGCCATTGAGCACCGAGGAAACCTTTTTTTGCCAGCACCTACTGCGACACGGGGCCCCGGTTTATACGGTCTCACCCGAAGGACCGGTCTCCACATCCCATAGTGGGATTCGAACCCGCGACGTGAGCATCAACTCCTTATACCTCGCGACTCTAGAGTAGACGCTCTAATCACTACACCACGTGGGTGACTAATGTGCTTAATAAATGAACTCTTTGCCCCAAGTAAACAGAAATGCTTGTAGTCGTGATAAAATTGCCTCAAGTATGCAACAATGTTTGCCTCAAATGTGCAGCAAAAGATGCCGCAAGATTTTTATCCTCGGAAAATCCAATGTTTGGCGTAGACTTGCAGCAAACTTCTTTTGCTTGGTAAGATGTTTGCGATTAGCTTGCTACATATATACTTGCCACAAGAACAATTGTTGTAGGCTGTCAAATCTTCTATTTAGCTTCATTGCAGGAACTTTATACCAATGCATGCAGCAAGTTTGCAGCAATGAGCTTGCTTTAGACCATTACAGAAAGGCAGTATAGTATAGTGTATAGCTTTTGGAATAAATTCTGCTTCATATGCATACAAAAATAGGCCTGTTTATAACAAGTGCATTTATTAGTATGTAGGGAATTTCGATCAAGTATTGGAAGACTTTGTTTCAAAAATTACACGGATATTGTCAGTCCAAAACCCGAGCATTTTTTTGTCTCCTGCTTTCATTGAAAGTGGTGAGATACTTGTTTCGGTCTGTCTGTCCGTTCGTCAGTGCAAAGAGATCTCTTAAGAGTCAGAACACACATCTTGGTTATCTTGGTAATAAACAATTCTATTTTTTTTTATCTTGACGGCAAAAAAATAGATTTATAGACAAGCAGAAACCTAGGTAGATGGTAACAGACATGTAAGAAGTCTTCAATCATCAAAAATGTCAAGGTCAATTCTGCCATTTTATAATTAGTCAATAGAAATAAACTGATCATTTTTATTAATTGTTATGGCGGCATATTTCTGCCCCCTACATGCAAGATTAGTTATGTTAACATGCAAGATAATTATGTCTACATGCAAGATACCGGTAAGAAATACGATATCATTTTTAGAGTTTCATTGGGATATGACATGAAGTCGGTTGCGTGATCAAATTCTATAACGCCCAAAGGGCGTTATAGTAAATTTGATCACGTTCCGACTTCATGTCATATTCCAATGACACTCTAAATATATTTTATTTCTTATATTTTTATGTTTATGTTTATAATTATGTTAAAATTCAGTTTACTTATGTTAATATGTGACTTATTTTTGTCAACATGCAAGAGAATAGGTTGCCTGTCCACATCTTATATGCTGACATAATCATCTTGCGTGCTAACTTGATAACATGTATCTTGCTTGTTGACAGAAATACATGTAACATGTTTATTTAGTGATGTTGCATGTTAAGACAAATAAGTCGCAGGTTGACATAAATACATGTTTGTTGCATGTTAACATTAATTATCCTGCATGTTAACCAAATGGTTTTAATATGCAAACCTCGATACAATCCCCGTTTTTTTTAAAAAAAAAAAAAAAAAAAACTTTTTCTTAGTTTTTAGAGCTACATGCAAACCTCGATACTATCCAAGTTAAAAAAAACCACTTTTTCCTAGTTTTTAGAGCTTTCTTAAACTCAGTTTAAAAACCTATTCAAGGTACATATAATTATTTTCATCAAATTTCATGTTGCATTACTAATGAACCCTGGACTGATCATTTATATCGTATGGACATTTTTGTAGTTTTATAAATCCAATGACAAATTAAATGGAAAGAGGGGGGACTCAGAATGTTTTGGTCCACTGACCTCCTCCTACATTGAAAGACACAAATTTACCAATCACAATTAATAAAAAAAACAAACAAACCAAAAACACATTTTCCTTGCAATAATTTTAATAATACCACACATTCATTTATACTTATCTACAAATAAAGTATTTAACTGTTTACAGAAAACATTGAATTTG